>NW_007252855.1:0-9743 GCF_000164805.1 Carlito syrichta
AATGCGGGCCCTGGTTTACCTGCATCGTTAAGCACTCATGAGAACCTCTCACTTTTCTTCACCAAGACCTGGGAAGCCACTCTCTCTTTGAGACAATTTAGCGAGTGTCACGCAGTCCTCAGTGGCCGAGACCCGCGGGGTCATGCACAGTTTCCACCCTCGACCCTTGGGCTTCAGGTTAAGACATTGGGGGGTCTCCCTGTGGCGACCGCACTGCTCCCAAGGCCCCAGTTCCTGGGTGCCCAGCCTGCACCATCGTGCCAAGCAGGGCCAGGCATCCCCCCCATTGACCCCAGGTTAGAATAGTGCACCTTAATTGCCCCAAGGGGATGGGGCTGCAGGGACTGCAGTGAGCATGGCTCTGCAGGCAGGACAAGCTGAGGCAGGTGGTGGGAGGACATGCCTGGAGCGACTCCAGGGAAAACCCTGAAGGAAAGGTCCAGAAGCACAGGAGGGCAGGAGTGAGTGCCTGGGCTGCCTGGAGATGGTGCTCCCTTGAGCACTGCAGGTAGAGCGAATCCTCCCTCGGATACTGGGCAGAGGAACAGGCCACGATATCCAGGCCTGGAGTGCCTTGAGGATGCTGTCCCCAGTGTGGAAGGACGCGAATTGCCCCCAGTGTAGAAGGACGCAAATCGCATGCTTATGCACAACCTAAGTATTTTATAAACCTCCCCTTAATTAACCAGAAAATTTTGATTATGCCTCCAATGTGAACCAAGGCAGTGGCACGAGGACTTCCAGGGCTCATAATTTAATATCATCAGATGATTGCTCAGGGGCAGAGGTAAAATCGCTGTGCCAGCGGCACTTGTATATATTTGTTTTTCTGCCATGTTCCTGAAGGCCTCCATCATTCAGTTTTTAAAGAGTTTGTGCTTGTATTTCACCCATCCATAATCAATGCCATCCCTGAGCAAGGCGATGTAAATTCTCAAGTACAGGTGTAGCTGCCTGCTCATGTGCACCCACAAACTCTGTCTGACAAATGAAAGAGGGGCGGCCATGCAGCGACTGTCAGCTCTCAGTGTGTGTAGACAAGGGGATCAAAGCCTGCGGGGATTTTGCGCCCATCCGTGTTGTCATGCCTGTGGCACCTAATGCCATTAGAGGAGGCTGGGTGTGGCTCAGCGCAGGCAGCAAAGTGACGTTTCCTTTCGCCCAAACCTTGTGGTCGTCGGACCGCCCTGGCCTCTGGTAGCCTTCCACGCGGTGCCCTGAAAGACTAGCCAAAACTGGGCTAGGCCACTCCCCATGCCTGTGTGAGCCTGCCTATTCCCTCAACCCCAAAGGTCATCATTGCTTCTACCAGCTCCCTATCTCTGACCCAGAACCTTAAAGCCTATACCCTAGTGACAGTCTCTGGGAGTGAGATACCTGTTCCCTGCACTGTCTGTCATCTTTTTCTTCTTGAAATGACCTCTGGATTGCATGTAAATCTATTCTCCCAACCACCAGGGGATCATTGTAAAACTTTATTTTTTGTCAGGAACAAGAGATTGTTCTTCTTTAACTAGGAGATAAGGAAATTATATTTCAATAGCAGTGTATATTTAATTAGAGTAATCTCACTTGAATTTACTTACCTAATGTATTATTTGTTTAACAAGTAGACCATCTTGTTTGCCAAGTACCATGCAGATCTCTGATAAGAACTTCTGTTATGAGGACATTACAGTTAAAAATCAGGCATGTCTGAGGGTTATATTTTAAGTCTTTGAAAATGTGACTGTCCTACTCAAACAGAAACTGAGATTTGAGTTGTTCTGCTGTTGGGAGGGTGGGGTCTACACACCAGAGATTGTCTTCTGTAATGCACATGCATGTGCCAAAGTTCCTTTGGAAATTGATATCTTCTGACTGCCAAGTAAGTCAAGTTCACCTTAAAACTTACTCCAGATTGTTTTCAGTGTTATTTTCCCCAAAGTTAGGTCAGTTGTCTATTAGGAGACTTACTTGATGATGGGTGTTTACAAGGAGTTGGTGCTGCCCTCAGAAGAACTCCAGTCAAGCCTCTGAGTCCCCTGTACCCCTTGCCCCCTGAAGAATCCATACTAGCAGCAGAAATTTATCAGACTTGGTGAGAATGGAAAGTGCCATGTCTCAGACTGTGACCTTAAACCTTAGTTCCTAAAATGTGAAACAGCACCATTTCTTCCTGTTTTCCAAAACAAGAGCAAATAACTCTAAGCCATGCCATTCTTTGGAAGGCTCTCAAGTTACTTCCCTTCAGGCATTTTTGGTACCTGTAATGCTACTTCAAGAATCTCCTCTTCCCACAGGTTGGAATTTCATCAGAGAGAATGCATGTATGGGGCAGGGAGGGTCAGAGCATTTCACCCCATCTCTGAAATAGGAACACCTCAAATCAGCATGGTTGAATCTCACTGTCATTGTCATTACTATTTCAATAAACAAATGGCTTTAAATGCAGTCTTGGGCACCATTGTCACATAAATGTTAAATGTTATTTATATAATTCCCAGGAAAATAGAGAGGGACTTATAGGAAAATGCATTATGAGACTGGGCAGCATAGTGAGATCCCATCTCTACAATAAAAATAAAAATAAAAAAAACTAGCTGAATATGGTGGAGGGACCTCTAGCCCCAGTTGCTCAGGAGGCTGAAGCAGGAGAATCACTTGAGACTAGGAGAAAGAAGCTGCAGTGAGCTATGGTTACACCACTGCACTCCAGCCTGGGTGAAACAACGATACTTTGTCTCAGAAAAAATATAAATAAACAAAAAGGGAAAATATCCTTTGATAAAAATTATTAAATTATTGTCCCTTTTTAGAATACCTGACTTTTATCATAGATGTTGCTTTTGAAATTGTAACAGCCAATGGTGGTTACATTATAACACAAACTTTATTACATTAATAATGGTTGTAGCAACATCTTCCAAAGAATCAAATCTGCATGAGTGCATCTTTAAAACTTATTTATAAATTTACTTCATACACGCTTCCCAATAACTACTGACAGTAATGACCAGAGATGATGTGAGATACTGGCTTAGTATTGATGATACAGTTCTCAGATCTGCACAAACCCAAAGATGATTTACCGCTAAATCCCTCAAAGGAAATTGTGTGTGGGATTGTGAGAAAGGGGAATGCTAAATGGCATATCTGTGTTTGAGTCTTCCAAGAATGTTTGAAATTTAGACCAGTGTACTATTGTCCATGATTTCATGTTTTCAACTACCTACATTATTAAAGATAAACACTTGCCTACTAGAAATCCCTTTAGAAAATCTATTGACAAACATACACCCACAAAACACCTCCTGAGTGTATGCATTCCAGGCTTTAAATGAGTGTGTGCACTAGAAGTCACATGTCCATGCGTTAAAATCTACTCAACTGGATTGAGAGACAGCAGCCTCATAAAAATGTCCTACTGAGTAGAGTCACCAAGGTTAGCAGACTTTACAAGCTCAGCAGAACATCTCTGGGAAGTTCTGAAGATCTTCAGAGTCTACCAGCAGATTCCAAGAGTATTCTTAGAGAAAACTTCAGGTTTTGAAATGAGTCAAAGAAGAACTGACCCTGCCACCAGGCCACATAGAAATATCCCATGACTCAGGAGCCCTTGATCTGTCCTTTTCTGTTCTCATCCCTCACTCAAATGTCACCAGAGCCATCTCCAGAGCTGCTACTCCATTTTGTCCTTGCTGCAGCCCAGCAGTTTCATCCCCACATTTGCAGTGTGAGAAGATACACAGAGGGACTTCAGGCCACCTGACCTCACCATTTTATGCCAACTTTGCATGCGTGCTTGTGAAAAGTAGAAACAGTGTGTGGGGAAGGGAAGAGGAAGAGGATGGGGTGTTGTCTTCTCCCCAACACACTTCTCATGGGGAAGTTGGCCCATAATATGTGACCCACTCATGACCAAGGAGGACAACTTAGGCAGCATTCCCAGATCGGGAAGCTGCCCTTCTGTGTCCTCTGCATTTATTTAGGTCTACTCCCATGCCCATGCACATCAGAGCCCACCCTCAATGTCCCCATGATAATAGCAGGATGCTCAGATGGAACCCCAGTGCCACCTTCTCCATTCTGAAGTTCTCTTCCCGCCAATGGGAATCTGTGGGACCTGTGGTCCACTCTCTTAGAAATAAGCTGAGTGACTGGCAGGTGAATCATGACTTCTCATGTGACCTAGGATGCTTCTTAGTGGACAGAGCTAGGTGAGTTTAATCTCCTGCACAGAGAAAATTTACATTTCCACAGCGGCTATGGGTACGTCAACCAAAATGCTCTAGGGGAGACACACGTTCCTGTGGAGCTTTGGGGAAGAAGGGGCTCCCTTTCCTGTCTCCTTTGTCTTTCTCAAATGCTGCTGATGGCAGAGTCAAGTTCAGAAGAGGTCAACAGACTTCTGCCCGTCTGTCTCCATCTATTAGCATTGCTGCAGACAAGTACCATGGGCAGAAAGGAGGGGCTTCAACAACAGAAATTTGTTGTCTAACAGTTCTGGAGGCTCAAAGCCCAAGACCAAGGTGTTGGCATTGTTGATTCCTTCTGTGGTCTCTCTCCTTGACTTGCAGACCACCCAGCTGCCTTCTTGTTATGTCCTCACATGGCCTGTCCTCTGCACATGGATGTCCGTGGTATCTTTCTGTGAGTCCAGATGTCCTCTTTTTATTCGGACACCAGTCAGATTAAAGTCCATTCTAAAGGCCTCATTTTAACCTAATATCTTCTGCAAAGCCCTTATGTCCTAATATGGAGACATGATGGTATACTGGAGGTGGAAACTTCAACACATGAGCTTGGAAGGGTGCAAAGCAAACCATGACACCATCCATGACCATCTGTCGCCACACTTGACCACCTGTATTCTGTCCACCCAGGCAACACCAGAGCTCACTCACTGGGCCTACATTCATTGCTGACACTGCAATATGCCCTTTATCTTTGGGCCAAAAGTTCATAGAAGAAGTTCTGGAGTTTCTCCTCTTCACTATTAAACAAAAATGAAAATATGTCACATGTAGAATGATCTGTATCTATATATGATACAGATATACTGTATGCTAAAGCTTTTCAATTTTGCTTATTATAAGTTAAATTTGCCACCTTGATGCAGTTTATTCATCTATAAAAATAAAACTCGAGTTTGTCTGACTTTATATACAGACTAGATAAGAGTCTCACATTTGAAGAAAGCACATTTGAGACAACCAGCACATTTGAGACAACCCTGGGTCCCAAGTGACACTCCCTTTCTCCCCATTTATTCTAAGGTGGTCAATAAACTGACTGAATACTTTTCTAAGCAAAGGAGGCAGCATGTTGCTCCTGCTGTATGCAGTAGGTGTGCCAACACCACCATCTTGACATCGTTTCTGGCATGCATGTTTCAAGGCTGTCAACCAAGTCCCATATTCTAGGTTTTATAGGAGAGGAAATCCACAGTGGTTCAGCCCATCATGCAAATGTATGTGGGCCCCAAGGCTTAGGATGTATGCATTGGTTATGGCCAAGAAACAGTTGCCATGAAGCCAGAACATGTGAACCAACTCCTGCCTCTCATCAGCTGCTAACTACACCAGCACACGCATCACCACTCTGGCCATGAGAAGGTGGTTAAGGATCAGTGATCGTCTCACAAGCGGGAGACATTCTGACATTATCTCTAGGTTTGAGTTCAGTGGCTCATCTAAGGTCGCTCAGTAGGTGTGTCATAAATTCAGGACAAGAACCTGTCATCTCTTTGGCAGGTCCCATGCTGGGCCAGGGGCAGACAGACAAGCTGATCGATGATGTCTCCTTCCTCATACCCTCTCCTCCAAGACCTCATGGAAGTCCCAACTCTCTGCACTCCTGGGGCAGCTCAGGGTGTCATAGGGTCATCAGAAGCACACAACTGTAACCAGCTATTACTTGCCTCCTTCCCTCTTCCTTCCTCTCATCCTATTCTGTCCTTCCCTCCCTCTTTCCTTTTCCTTTTCCTTTTATTAATTTATTCACTGAGGTCTCTTGGATTGCCACTATAAGAAATGGGCAATAGCATACAGGCAGGGTGGCTCATGCCAGTAATCCCGCATTTTGGGAGGCTAAGGTGGGAGAATTATTTGAGTTCAGGAGTTTGAGGCCAGCCTGGGCAGCATAGTGAGACCTCATCTCTACAAAATAAAAAATATAGAGAAATTGGCCAGGCATGGTGGTGCAAACCTGTAGTCCCAGCTACACGGGAGACTGAGGCAGGAAAATCTCTTCAGCCCAGAAGATTGTTGCTTCGGTGATCCATAATTGTGCCCCTGCACTCCATGCTGGGTGATAGAGTGAGACCCTGACTTAAGAAAGAAAGAAAAAGGCGATATAATGTACTGGGGGGAAGTTACATTACATTGAGCACTAAAGTAGATGGTTGAACACATACAGACAGTTATTTTACAAGGCAAAAATAAATGCTAAGAAGGATATGTGTTCATTACATCTTTGTCTCTCAGTTTCAACACCCTGTCTTCTGCAGTACGGAGCCAGGACTTTGCAAATCTCATCTCTCCATTGTTGCCTCTTCCTTCCTGGCCAGATCCCTTCCCATCACCCTCAGTGTTGCCACAACCACGTGACATCAACAGGCAAAAGCTTGTCCAGTTTTCCTGGTGTCCAATGCTCACCAAGCCGGGTGTTCAGGCTCCTCAGTGAGCCCAGATTCAGCCAAGCGCATACCCATCCCACAGGTTTGAGTCTCAGGTCTGTGGGTTCCTCCCCTGTGTCCTCCCTCTTTTTTCATCCCCTGTGGGGTGGAAACTGCTACCTCTATTTGCCTCTGCAATACCTTCCTGTTCTCTTTTTGCCTTTTCATTGAACTAGCTGAAAATTCATCATAACATGTTAGTTTGCTCAGGTTGTTGTATCAAAATGCCACAGACTTAGAGGTTTAAGGAACAGAGGTGTCTTGTCTGGCAGTTCTGGTGGCAGGAAATCCAAATCAAGGTGTCAGCAGGGTTGCTTCTCCTGAGAACTTTCAGGGAGAATCTGGTTCATGCCTTTCCCCAGCTGCTGGTGGTGTGCCAGCAGTTTATGTATTCTCTGACTTGTAAATGCATCACCCCCATCTGTTTTCATCTTCCTCTGGCTCAT
The DNA here is from genome assembly GCF_000164805.1 of Carlito syrichta. Lineage (NCBI taxonomy): Eukaryota > Metazoa > Chordata > Mammalia > Primates > Tarsiidae > Carlito > Carlito syrichta. The sequence continues at coordinate 7,105 of NW_007252855.1, forward strand.
TCTTTGTTTGCTGTCTGTGCCCAGATTTCCTCTTCTTATAGGAACATTAGTCATATTGCATTAGAGACCCACATTGCTCCAACTAATTATATCCAAAGCAATTCTAAAAGGAGGGACCTCAAAAAAGGCATTTATTTATAAAATGTTTTGTATTTGTCTTTACATGTTTAGACTTCAGTCACCACCAATATACTCTCTGTGTGATGCAATATATCTATTGAGACACTTTTTTCATTGCTCAAAACAGTTTTTGAGCTCATCCATTTTGGTGCCTTCTAGTGCCTCTGACATTTTTTATTTCACCTCTTCTACATTGGCAAAATGTTTCACTTAGAGGACTTTTTTCATCTGGGGAAACAAAGAAAAATTTGGTTACAATGAGATCAGGTGATTAGGGAAGGTGGGGCATTAGGTTCCTGCTTCTTTTGGTAAAAAACTGCTGAACATTCAATGGTGTGGACAGACACACTTGTAAATCACCTATCATGAAATGGGCAAATGTGTTGAAAGAATCATAACAAAAATTCACTGAAGCTGAACGCAACCTCTCAGTACACTAGCTGACACACTGATGCTGTTGGGTTCCTAAGCCACTTACCTAGTGGGGGGCATTTGTACTACAAGGAACCCACTCTCCAAAAGACAGTTTTGCTTTTTTGGAGTCTTTCTCCTGTTTCCAAGTAAGATTACATTCTGAGATATTGAAGATTAGGCCTTCTACAGATGAATTTTAGAGGAACACAGTTCAACACAAAACATTACCTGCTTAGTAATTCTTTATTTTTATATTGTTTTGTTTGTTTTTTTTTGAGTTGGAGTCTCACTCTGTCGCCCAGACTGGAGTGCAGTGGCCGCTCCCGGCCACCGCAGCCTCGACCTGCTGAGCTCCAGCGATCCTTCCGCCTCAGCCTTCCAAGTAGCTGGAACTACAGGCACTTGCTACCACGCCCGGCTGATTTTTTGATTTATTGTAGAAATGAGGTCTCGCCAAGTTGCCCAGGTGGGTCTCAAACCCACGGGCTCTGGCAATCCACTCACCTCAGCCTCCCAAAGCGCAGGATTACAGGCTGAGCCACCGAGCCTGGCTTATTTTTATTATTATTATTAATAATTTTTATAGTCCCGAGGTCTTGCTGTGCTGCCCAGGCTGATCTCAAACTCCTGGGCTCAAGCGCTCCTCTCTCATTGGCCCTCAAACCCTGGGATTACAGATGTAAGCCATTGCGCCTGGCAAGAATTATTTATATTAAACCATATTCAAATAGGTGGTATGGTTTCTGTCTCCTGAATAGATCCTTGCTGATACAAGGGGTTAAGCCTTCAGAAGTCAAAGGAGGAAGTGATTTATTCTGACAATGAGGATAGAGTACAATGACTTGAACCAGACTTTGAAAGTTGACTTGGATTTTGATAGATAGAGAATGTGAGTAAAATATGAGTTTCAGGAGACACTGAGTATGGTGACCAGGCTGCAGTGCAGGATTTATCAAGGAGTGCAATCAAGGGACACAGAGGCCTAACCAGTGTGGATTTTGGTGGCATAGCAATGAACCCAGGCTTTTTCTCTGGGCAATGAAGAACCATCAAATGTGTCTGAGGAGGAGCAGAACAGGATTGAATATGTCAGAGGAGTATCAAGAAACTGCCTGAGGTCATAGCCACAGGATTGGAATAAGACTCACAAAGATGATTCTGCATTTCTGCTGAAGCTCATGCTATGGAGCAAGTAAAGACCAAGTCTGGACTAAGACTCAGACCTTGACCTTGGCCTGCTCTACCTTTCACATGCAGAGGAATGTCTCTGTCTCCTGGCACCAGGTCCTTCTGTGGGTGGAGGAGGCAGATGGTTAAGCCCTCGGATGTTCCTTGGAAGCTCAGAAGTCACATCTGGCAACCAAATCTCTTGTCCCTTAATCAGAGCTTCTGCCATTTCCTCACTTTACACATTTCATTTCCAGTTAAGGTGATGTTTGAACAAAGAATTTTTTGACTACATATAAATTTGAAAAATCACTGAGACATGATTGTCAGAGTTCTGACACTAGTATTCTCAGCTGATTTCATGACACGCAAACTTCCAATCTGAAACGCAGCAAATTAACACATATCATTTCCAGGATCAGACAGTGGGTCTTCTGGTCAGATACAGTGGGATATGTAATCATGTACCTCAGTGTGGAACTGTTAAGTATTTGGTTGATTTTTATGATGAATACAATGTTAAATGGAAAGCTGGGATGACCCACCTGAACAAGGAGAATAATACTTTCAAATAAAAGTAATTCACCTTTATTCTATTAATATCAATGAAGATAATTTATTTGAAAGTCTTCTTTGCATTTAGACCACAACACAAAGACTGAGCCTACAGTTTTGTAATGAAGGAGGACAAATACAGTGGTTGCAATAAGGTGGAATAATAATCTTACCATATTATGTCACAAAACTCCCAATAGACGTGTGCAGGAGCACTAATTCAACATCACAGGAACAAACATTGCCACTATTTCTATAGTTTTCTTGTTAACTTCACAAATACATAATATATGCAAAACATACTATTGAGTTTCAGTTTCCATCCATCAAACTCAGTGTCGATTGTCTGGTGTGGCATTATATCTAGTGTGGCACCGTGACTC
>NW_007252856.1:0-877 GCF_000164805.1 Carlito syrichta
GCTGGCTAGCCAGCTGACTTAACTAGCTGACTTAACTAGCTAACCAGCTGACTTAACTAGCTGACTTAACTAGCTAGCTACCCAGCTAGCCAGCTGACTTACTCACTGAAATATCTGGCTAGCTACATAGCTAGCTCTCTAGCTAGCTAGCCCACTTAGCTACCTGACTTAAATAGCTAGCTAGCTGACATAACTAGCTGTTTTAACTGGCTATCTATCTAGCCAGCCAACTGACTTTACTAGCTGAAATAAATAGCTAGTCAGCTATCTAGCCGTGTGACTTAACCAACTTTTTAACTAGTTAGCGAGCTGACTAGCCAACTGACGTAAAGAGGTGACTTAACTAGCTAGCCAGCTGGTTAGCCAGCTAACATAACTAGTTGAATAACGAGGTAGGCAGCTGGCCAGCCAGGTGACTAAACTAGCTGAATTAACTAGATACCCAGATGGCTAGGCATTTGGCTTAACTAACTCTGTACCTCCCTAGCCACCTGGATAGTAAGGTGACTTAACTAGGTGACATAATTAGCTAGCCAGCTGGCTAGCCAACAGATTAAATAAGTCACAACCTAGCCAGCAAGCTTGTTAGCAAACTGACTTAACTTGCTCTCTTAACTAGCTGGCCTGCTTTCTAGCCAGTTGAATTAACTAGCATGCTACATAGCTAGCCAGTTGGCTGTCTAGCTGAATTATCTAGGTGATTTATCTAGCTAGCCAGCTGTCTACCTGCTTACTTAACTAGCAAACTACCTAGCTAATCAGCTGCTTTCTCACCTGACTTAACAAGGTGACTTAACTATCTAGCCAGCTGGCTAGGCAGCTGACATAACAAGCTAGCTACCTAGCTAGCAAGCTGGTTAGTCAGCTCTCTTAACTA
>NW_007252856.1:2096-2862 GCF_000164805.1 Carlito syrichta
TAACTACCTAACCAGATGGATAACCGACTGACTTAGTGAGTTGACTTAACTAGCTAGTCAGCTGTTTGTCAGCTGACTTAACTGACTTACCCAGCTAGTCAGCTGGCTAGTGAGATGACTAAACAAGCTGGCTACATATCTAGCCAGCCGACTGGCCAGCTGTCTTATCTATCTGACTTAAGCTTGCAAGCTGGCTAGCCAACTCACTTAACTATCATGCTAACTATCTAGCTAGCAGGCTACTCAGCTGAATTAACTAGGTGCATTGAACAGCTGGCCTGCTGGCTAGCATGCTGACTTACCTAGCTAACTACCTACATAGCCAGCTGACTAGACAGCTGACTAAACTAGCTGTCTTAAACAGCTAGCCAGTTGGCTAGCCAGCTCACTTACCTTGCTAACATCACTAGCTAGCCAGGTAGTTATCTAACTGACTTAACTATGTAGTCAACTACCTTGCAAATTGGCTAGCCAGTTCTTTTATCTAGCCGAATTAACCAGTTATCCAGCTAGCTAGCCAACTGACTTAATTAGCATGCTAACCAGTTAGCCTGCTGGCTATCCAGCAGACTTAATTAGCTGACTTAACTAGCTAGTTATGTAGATAGCCAGCTGACTTAAATGATTAGCTAATTAGCTAGCTACCTAGCGAGCCCACTGACTTAAATTCTTAGCTAACTAGCTAGATACCTAGCTAACAATCTGTCTTAAATAGTTAGCTGCCTAGCTAGCTAGCTAACTTAACCAGCTAGCTAACTAATTAGCT
>NW_007252857.1:0-9133 GCF_000164805.1 Carlito syrichta
GCACTGCAACCTCGCGATGCGAGAGACCCGGAGCCCCTCCCCCACAATAAAGAGATGACAGCAGGTACCATTCATTGTGCAGAGTAGGTGTCTGATACATTTCAACAACTCCAACGTAACACTAACACATGAGAAAACGCAAACATGGTCAGAAAGGAAGCATGCCAGGAATCTACACATACCGCTGCAGGGAAAAAGACACAAATCGGGAGAATTCATTTGAAGCACTAGTATACAGTTGCTAGCTACACTCAATGAAAAATATCGAATGAGTCAAGTGGGATATATTTCAAAAATAAGTTAATTAAAAATCAGCAATAGGATATTTTATCTAAGCACATTTCAATAAAATAAGGGTATGTGTTTTTATTGGGTGTGGAAAAAAGTGATTAAGGCTATAGAAACAAGAATTTCTTTCTAATGACTGGCCATGGATTCAGGGATCTGGGATAAACGTTTTCTTCTTCATTTGTAATTTGAAAGATGTAGGGTACAATTCAGGGTGAAATATATTCATATTCATTTTACAGGAACCCTTGTTGGTCAGGCCTGTCCCCGAACTTCCCCGCTCTTCAGGCGGAATGCGACTACTGCAAATCCTGCCCCTCCCCCTCCCCTCCGATTTGCCAACTCTGAAAATCTTTCTTTTTTATTAAGATGGTCGTTCAAGGTCCACTTATGAGTGAGTACATGTGATACTCAGTTTTTGCTTCTGGGAAAGGTCACCCAGTAGGATAGACACTAACTCCATCCAGGTTTCCGTGAACATCGTGATTTTGTTCTCGTTTTGACTGCATAATATTGCATCGTTCGTACGTACCACATATTTTTAATCCCGTCCTCTTTAGATGGGCAATATGGCTGGTTCCATGTTCTTGCTACTGCGAACCATGTGGCGATAAACGTACATGTGCAAATATCTCCTTTATAGAGGGATTTCATTCTTCCTGATATATTCACAGTAGGAGGAGGGCAGGGTCGATTTTTAGATCGTCTAGGAATCACCAAATGTTTATCCACAGAGCTAGTACTGATTTACACTCCCGCGAGCAGTGTAGAAGTGTTCCCTGTTTGTCATTTCCTCGTCAGCATCTGTTGTTTGTGGAGTTATGGATGATAGCCATCCCGACCGAACTTAGGTGGCCTCTCAATGTAGTTTTCATTTGCATTTTTGGATGACTAATGAGGCTGAGCTTTTTGACATGTCTTTGGTGGCCGCGTGTGTGTCTGTTGTTGAGAAGGGTCTGTACATATCGTTTGCTCACTTTGAAATGAGGCTGTTTGTTTTTTCCTAGTCGGCACGTGGGAGTTCCCAGCAGATCCTAGATGATCATCCTTTATCTGATGTACATTTGCAAATATCTTTTTTCCAGTCGGCGGCTTGTTTTTCTCTTGTTGGAGTCAGGGCCTCACTCTGATGACCAGAGTGGAGTAGAGTGGTACAATCATACCTGACCACAGGGTGGACCTCCTGGGCTCAGGCAATCCTCCCAGACAGCTACAAATACAAGCCTGTATCTCCATGCCCAGCTCACCGATGACATTTTGGAGATAGAGATGAGGCTGCGTGATGTTAGACAGTCGCGTCTCCAAGTCCTGGGCTCCAGCAATCTTCCGTCCTCAGTCTGCCAAAGTGCTGGACGAGAGGGGGGAGATTCCAGGCCTGGCCTACCCTTAGCAGGAGTCGTCCTGGTGCGCGATGAAGTGTGCTTTGATTGCTGGGATACGCTTCCTAGCTGTCCATAGCCAACGATTTCGCTTGCTTTTCTTATGGAGCTATGAGTCTCCTTTACTTCTCACCACGAATATTCACCCCTCAACCTTGCGGAAAGCACCCTTGGATTTGTTCTTGCCACATACTCTCCTTGAACAGTAGCCAACCCTTTTAGTGGTAATTTCAGAGGGCTGTGATCATACGAGGGGCCTCTAATGCGAGGAAAACCTCCTCTAAACCCATGCTGTGGAGCCAAAGGTAAGGACAGAGACCCACTTCTCTTGGAGTGACACCCATGCTTCAGGATGGGTGCTGAGTGAGGTCATGTTTCCAAGTCCTCACAGGTGGCCGCCACCAGCATGCAACCTCTGCTCTACAAGAAAAGCAGCTTGCAGACAATTTGACCCCATTTTCCCAGCCTGCCAGGCCCGGGACAGAGCTCCAATCCTGTGAGTGGGCAACAGGTGGAGGAAGGAAGCCCCAGCCTCTCGGACTCACTTGCCAGGAACTGAACCTCCAGGACTCAGAGCTGGAAAGAAGACACTGACACTCTGGTCTGGGAGCTGAGGGAAGACACAGCACCAACTTCTCGACCACACTCAACCATGCAGACCTTTCACTAGGTACAGCTAGCGCCGGGGATAGGTCATGGCCGTGTGCCACCTATTCTCAATGCTTTCACGGAGACCAAACATTTCTGGTGGCTGCATGCCTAACTTAGGACAAACTCCACAGACTTTGAAGAACTTTTTGAAAGCAGCTGCTATCATGGGTTATGACTGTTCTCTGAGTGGATGTCCACAGAGCTCCCATACTGTTGGTGTGGGCTTGGAATCTCTATGCTTTTTCTCCAATTATTCATTGTAAGGCATTCATCAGCATTTCAGACACCAATCCACAGCCACGTATATTAAAATGTATTAAATTAAACGCCATGCCAAGTGGGATTTATTTCTGGGAAACATGTGTAGCACAACTTACAAAACATAAATGGCATTTCATACAAAACTCAATCAAAGGAACATTCCGCACTAGCGGTATAAAATAGCCACATACAACCTTCTTTACTGAGGTGGAAAGGGAATTGAGAAAACTTCACACTATTCATGATAGAAGCCACATACACCCTTCTTTGTTGATGTGGAAAGGGAATTGAGAGAACTTCACACTGATTCATGATAGAAACCCTAACAGGTTACTCAGAATAGAAGAAAACCTCCTTCACCTAATAAAGGCCATGTAGTAAAACATAAAACTGACATGATTACTCCATGGTGAAACTTTCAGCTTTTCCCAAAAGATCAAGAAGTAAACATGGATATACTCTTCCACGACTTCCCTTCAAGATAGGTTTCAGAACGCTGAACAGAGCAATTAAACAAAAAACCATTTTTCAAGGTATCCTAACGTGAGACGAAAAGTAAAGTCAACTCACTTCACATACAAACGACGTTACGTAGAGATAGCTCCAACAAGTTTACCAGACACACACACACACACACACACACACACACACACACACACACACACACAGACACTGACCCTTTCAGAACTAAAAATTCAGCATTGTTGCGGAACACAAATTCAGCATACCAAAACCAGGTGTCTCTCTACACGTTCAAAGTCAACCTGAAGAAACCACTAAGGACACAATTCATTTCCAGTAGCAGCCAAAACCACAAAATAGTGAAAAAAAAGTTAAGCAGACAATAGAATAGTACACGAAACAGTACACAATATTGCTGATAGACATTGCAGAGGACATAAGCAAATGAAAAGGAAATACTGGGTTCAGTAAATAAAAACCGTGATATTGGAAGGTGCTACTGCTACACAAAGCATTACAAACAAAAGGAAATCTCTACCCAAACCCAAATGTCTTGTATTTCAGTAGAATGGCATGAGACCTGCAATAGCCCAAACTGTCTTCAAAATGGACAAAGTTTAGGGTTTTACACTTTCTGCTTTCACCAAAGTCTAATAAACCAAACAGAGAGGCAATGGTATAAAACCCTAACTACTGATCCATGGAACAGAACGAACACTGCGGAATCAGTGGACACATTGATGGCCACATACATTCCGTGGGAATAGGGCAGTCTTTCCACACACACTTCTCAGAAAACGGGATACTCTCATGCATAATCCAGCAGTTCCACTTCCGGCAAAAGCCGCAACACAGGAAAGAAAATACAAGGAAAGAAGAGTCTGTGAACTCACGGTTAAGGGTCCATGTCCAAGAGCGGCCTGACTGAGGTTCCCTCGACGTGGTAGGGCGGGCCCAGCTCCGTCGCCTGCGGGGGGCCCAGCTCCGCGGCCAGCGGGGGGCCCAGCTCCGCGGTCGTCCCAGTCGCAGCGAGCCACACTCTGGGGTCCCGCAGCGCGGGAGTCCGAAGCACTCCGTGGGAGGCCGGGGACCTGGAGGCGGAACCGCGTTTCGCCTGGGTGCTCGCAGACCGGATTCTGAGGAAGGATCACGTCAACCCAGAAGGTGACGCGGACGTGACGCGAAGCGAGGCACTGCAACCTCGCGATGGCGAGAGACCCGGAGCCCCTCCCCCACAATACAGAGATTGACAGCAGGTACCATTCATTGTGCAGAGTAGGTGTCTGATACATTTCAACAACTCCAACGTAACACTAACACATGAGAAAACGCAAACATGGTCAGAAAGGAAGCATGCCAGAAATCTACACATACCGCTGCAGGGAAAAAGACACAAATCGGGACAATTCATTTTAAGCAGTAGTATACAGTTGCTATCTATACTCAATGAAACATATCGAATGAGTCAACTGGGATATATTTCAAAAATAAGTTAATTAAAAAATCAGCAATAGGATATTTTATCTAAGCACATTTCAATAAAACAAGGGTATGTGTTTTTATTTGGGTGTGGAAAAAAGTGATTAAGGCTATAGAAACAAGAATTTCTTTCTAATGACTGGCCATGGATTCAGGGATCTGGTATAAACGTTTTCTTCTTCATTTGTAATTTGAAAGATGTAGGGTACAATTCAGGGTGAAATATATTAATATTCATTTTACAGGAACCCTTGTGGGTCAGGCCTGTCCCCGAACTTCCCCGCTCTTCCGACAGAATGCTACTACTGCAAATCCTGCCCCTCCCCCTCCCCTCCGATTTACCAACTCTGAAAATCTTTTTTTTTTATTAAGATGGTCGTTCAAGGTCCACTTATGAGTGAGTACATGTGATACTCAGTTTTTGCTTCTGTGAAAGGTCACCCAGGAGGATAGACACTAACTCCATCCAGGTTTCCGTGAACATCGTGATTTTGTTCTCGTTTTGACTGCATAATATTGCATTGTTCCTACGTACCACATATTTTTAATCCAGTCCTCTTTAGATGGGCAATATGGCTGGTTCCATGTTCTTGCTACTGCGAACCATGTGGCGATAAACGTACATGTGCAAATATCTCCTTTATAGAGGGATTTCATTCTTCCTGATATATTCACAGTAGGAGGAGGGCAGGGTCGATTTTTAGATCGTCTAGGAATCACCAAATGTTTATCCACAGAGCTAGTACTGATTTACACTCCCGCGAGCAGTGTAGAAGTGTTCCCTGTTTGTCATTTCCTCGTCAGCATCTGTTGTTTGTGGAGTTATGGATGATAGCCATCCCGACCGAACTTAGGTGGCCTCTCAATGTAGTTTTCATTTGCATTTTTGGATGACTAATGAGGCTGAGCTTTTTGACATGTCTTTGGTGGCCGCGTGTGTGTCTGTTGTTGAGAAGGGTCTGTACATATCGTTTGCTCACTTTGAAATGAGGCTGTTTGTTTTTTCCTAGTCGGCACGTGGGAGTTCCTAGCAGATCCTAGATGATCATCCTTTATCTGATGTACATTTGCAAATATCTTTTTTCCAGTCGGCGGCTTGTTTTTCTCTTGTTGGAGTCAGGGCCTCACTCTGATGACCAGAGTGGAGTAGAGTGGTACAATCATACCTGACCACAGGGTGGACCTCCTGGGCTCAGGCAATCCTCCCAGACAGCTACAAATACAAGCCTGTATCTCCATGCCCAGCTCACCGATGACATTTTGGAGATAGAGATGAGGCTGCGTGATGTTAGACAGTCGCGTCTCCAAGTCCTGGGCTCCAGCAATCTTCCGTCCTCAGTCTGCCAAAGTGCTGGACGAGAGGGGGGAGATTCCAGGCCTGGCCTACCCTTAGCAGGAGTCGTCCTGGTGCGCGATGAAGTGTGCTTTGATTGCTGGGATACGCTTCCTAGCTGTCCATAGCCAACGATTTCGCTTGCTTTTCTTATGGAGCTATGAGTCTCCTTTACTTCTCACCACGAATATTCACCCCTCAACCTTGCGGAAAGCACCCTTGGATTTGTTCTTGCCACATACTCTCCTTGAACAGTAGCCAACCCTTTTAGTGGTAATTTCAGAGGGCTGTGATCATACGAGGGGCCTCTAATGCGAGGAAAACCTCCTCTAAACCCATGCTGTGGAGCCAAAGGTAAGGACAGAGACCCACTTCTCTTGGAGTGACACCCATGCTTCAGGATGGGTGCTGAGTGAGGTCATGTTTCCAAGTCCTCACAGGTGGCCGCCACCAGCATGCAACCTCTGCTCTACAAGAAAAGCAGCTTGCAGACAATTTGACCCCATTTTCCCAGCCTGCCAGGCCCGGGACAGAGCTCCAATCCTGTGAGTGGGCAACAGGTGGAGGAAGGAAGCCCCAGCCTCTCGGACTCACTTGCCAGGAACTGAACCTCCAGGACTCAGAGCTGGAAAGAAGACACTGACACTCTGGTCTGGGAGCTGAGGGAAGACACAGCACCAACTTCTCGACCACACTCAACCATGCAGACCTTTCACTAGGTACAGCTAGCGCCGGGGATAGGTCATGGCCATGTGCCACCTATTCTCAATGCTGTCACAGAGACCAAACATTTCTGGTGGCTGCATGCCTAACTTAGGACAAACTCCACAGACTTTGAAGAACTTTTTGAAAGCAGCTGCTATCATGGGTTATGACTGTTCTCTGAGTGGATGTCCACAGAGCTCCCATACTGTTGGTGTGGGCGTGGAATCTCTATGCTTTTTCTTCAATTATTCATTGTAAGGCATTCATCAGCATTTCAGACACCAATCCACAGCCACGTATATTAAAATGTATTAAATTAAACGCCATGCCAAGTGGGATTTATTTCTGGGAAACATGTGTAGCACAACTTACAAAACATAAATGGCATTTCATACAAAACTCAATCAAAGGAACATTCCGCACTAGCGGTATAAAATAGCCACATACAACCTTCTTTACTGAGGTGGAAAGGGAATTGAGAAAACTTCACACTATTCATGATAGAAGCCACATACACCCTTCTTTGTTGATGTGGAAAGGGAATTGAGAGAACTTCACACTGATTCATGATAGAAACCCTAACAGGTTACTCAGAATAGAAGAAAACCTCCTTCACCTAATAAAGGCCATGTAGTAAAACATAAAACTGACATGATTACTCCATGGTGAAACTTTCAGCTTTTCCCAAAAGATCAAGAAGTAAACATGGATATACTCTTCCACGACTTCCCTTCAAGATAGGTTTCAGAATGCTGAACAGAGCAATTAAACAAAAAACCATTTTTCAAGGTATCCTAACGTGAGACGAAAAGTAAAGTTAACTCACTTCACATACAACGACGTTACGTATAGATAGCTCCAACAAGTTCACCAGACACACACACACACACACACACACACACACAGACACTGACCCTTTCAGAACTAAAAATTCAGCATTGTTGCGGAACACAAATTCAGCATACCAAAACCAGGTGTCTCTCTACACGTTCAAAGTCAACCTGAAGAAACCACTAAGGACACAATTCATTTCCAGTAGCAGCCAAAACCACAAAATAGTGAAAAAAAAGTTAAGCAGACAATAGAATAGTACACGAAACAGTACACAATATTGCTGATAGACATTGCAGAGGACATAAGCAAATGAAAAGGAAATACTGGGTTCAATAAATAAAAACCGTGATATTGGAAGGTGCTACTGCTACACAAAGCATTACAAACAAAAGGAAATCTCTACCCAAACCCAAATGTCTTGTATTTCAGTAGAATGGCATGAGACCTGCAATAGCCCAAACTGTCTTCAAAATGGACAAAGTTTAGGGTTTTACACTTTCTGCTTTCACCAAAGTCTAATAAACCAAACAGAGAGGCAATGGTATAAAACCCTAACTACTGATCCATGGAACAGAACGAACACTGCGGAATCAGTGGACACATTGATGGCCACATACATTCCGTGGGAATAGGGCAGTCTTTCCACACACACTTCTCAGAAAACGGGATACTCTCATGCATAATCCAGCAGTTCCACTTCCGGCAAAAGCCGCAACACAGGAAAGAAAATACAAGGAAAGAAGAGTCTGTGAACTCACGGTTAAGGGTCCATGTCCAAGAGCGGCCTGACTGAGGTTCCCTCGACGTGGTAGGGCGGGCCCAGCTCCGTCGCCTGCGGGGGGCCCAGCTCTGCGGCCAGCGGGGGGCCCAGCTCCGCGGTCGTCCCAGTCGCAGCGAGCCACACTCTGGGGTCCCGCAGCGCGGGAGTCCGAAGCACTCCGTGGGAGGCCGGGGACCTGGAGGCGGAACCGCGTTTCGCCTGGGTGCTCGCAGACCGGATTCTGAGGAAGGATCACGTCAACCCAGAAGGTGACGCGGACGTGACGCGAAGCGAGGCACTGCAACCTCGCGATGGCGAGAGACCCGGAGCCCGTCCCCCACAATACAGAGATTGACAGCAGGTACCATTCATTGTGCAGAGTAGGTGTCTGATACATTTCAACAACTCCAACGTAACACTAACACATGAGAAAACGCAAACATGGTCAGAAAGGAAGCATGCCAGAAATCTACACATACCGCTGCAGGGAAAAAGACACAAATCGGGACAATTCATTTTAAGCAGTAGTATACAGTTGCTATCTATACTCAATGAAACATACCGAATGAGTCAACTGGGATATATTTCAAAAATAAGTTAATTAAAAATCAGCAATAGGATATTTTATCTAAGCACATTTCAATAAAACAAGGGTATGTGTTTTTATTTGGGTGTGGAAAAAAGTGATTAAGGCTATAGAAACAAGAATTTCTTTCCAATGACTGGCCATGGATTCAGGGATCTGGTATAAACGTTTTCTTCTTCATTTGTAATTTGAAAGATGTAGGGTACAATTCAGGGTGAAATATATTAATATTCATTTTACAGGAACCCTTGTGGGTCAGGCCTGTCCCCGAACTTCCCCGCTCTTCCGACAGAATGCTACTACTGCAAATCCTGCCCTTCCCCCTCCCCTCCGATTTACCAACTCTGAAAATCTTTTTTTTTTATTAAGATGGTCGTTCAAGGTCCACTTATGGA
>NW_007252858.1:0-2791 GCF_000164805.1 Carlito syrichta
GTGGCCACTCCTGGCCACTGCAGCCTCGACCTGCTGGGCTCCGGCGATCCTTCCACCTTGGTCTTCCAAGTAGCCGGAACCCCAGACGTGTACTACCACACCCGACTAATTTTTTGATTTGTTGTAGAGATGAGGTCTCACCACATTGCCCAGGGTGGTCTCGAGCCTGTGAGCTCAGGCAATCCTCTCACCTCGGCCTCCCAAAGTGCTGGGATTATAGGCGTGAGCTACCGTTCCTGGCATCTGGCTCCTCTTTAAGCAGTGATACCTCATCCACCACTTAAAGAAGAACCAGAGCTCATTCTTTGCTCAGCTGCCCAGGCTACAGCGAAGTGGCCAAATCATGGCTCACTATAGCCTCAATCTCCTGGGCTCAAGACATCCTCTACCTCAGCCTCCAGAGTAGCTGGGACCACACAAGGCTGTTTATTTTCATTTTAATTTTCTTCGTAGAGATGGCATCAACCTCTGTTGCCCAGCCTGATCTCGAACCCTTGGCCACAAGTGATCCTCCTGCCTTGATCTTCCAAAGTGTTGGGCTCATAGGAACAGCCAGCATGAACCAGCATATTTGGAAACATTCTTAAACAAAATTTAAAATTATAAAGCAACACATTTAAAAACCAGAATTGAATATCTGTAGATCCAAAAAAAAATTTTTTTTAGTTGAAGTCTCATTCTGTCGCTCAGACTGAAGTGCAGTGGCACACTCCTCACGGTCACCCCAGCATCGACCTGCTGGGCTCCGGCGATCCTTCCACTCCAGGCACACGCTGCTGCACCTGGCTAAATTTTTTAATTTATTGTAGAGACGAGGTCTCTCCAAGTTGCCCGGTTTGGTCTCAAACCCGCGGGCTCAGGCAATCCTCTCGCCTCGGCCTCCCAAAGTGCTCAGATTACAGGCTGAGCCACTGAGCCCAGCCTGAAATTTTAAAAATATTTAAAATTTATTCATTTATTATAGAGTTGTGGGATACAAGTGAGGATTTACTGCATGAGTAGGCTGCAGGCAGGTGAAGTTTGGGCTTCTAGGTGGCCTCACTCCCCCTGGGAGTGGGCCAGGTGTCCACTATGCTGTCATGGGTCCCCTCCTTCCCCAGCAGTGCCCAGGGACTGCTGATCTCACCCTTGTGCTATTGTGGCTGGTGTTCAAGGCCCACATGTGAGTATGAACATGCCGTGTACTCTTCTTTGTTTCTGTGATAATTCCGTTATATGAGTCTCCAACTCCACCAATTTGATGTGAAGTCCGTGATTTTGTTCTTCTTTGTGGCTGCATAATACCCCATCGTGTATAGGTACCACATTTTCTTTATCCAGTCCACCTTTGATGGGCAAAAGGGTGGGTTCTGGGTTCTATGGTTTTTGCTCTTGTGAATAATATGGCAATAGACACACATGTGCAGGGGTTTTTTGGGAGAGTGATTTATGTTCCTCTGGGTATATTCCCAGGAGAGGGATTGTTGGATCGCACGAAAGATCAGTGTTTAGTTCTGTGAGAAGTCTCCACGCTGCTTTTCCATAGAGACTGAACTAGCTTACATCCCCACCAGCAGTGTAGAAGCATTCCCTCTTCTCTGCGGCCACGCCAGCCCCCATGGTTTTTTGACTTATGGGTGACAGCCATCCTTAGCAGAGTTAGGTCGTCTCCCACTGCAGTTTTGATTTGCATTTCCCTGATTATTAGTGAGGCTGAGCCTCTTTCATGTGTCTGTTGGCTGCTTTGAGGTCATCTTCTGAGAAGTGTCTGTTCAACCCCTTTGCCCACTTTTTAAGGAACTCAGACGAAGCGAAAGGGCAAAAAGAAACATGCATTCATTGAGATTCTTTCTATGTCCCTTTACTGCAATGTCCACGTTCCAGGCCCACGGCCCTGGGTGGGGCCAACCAGGGAAGAGGCACCGGCGGCTGGGGGGAGGGCTGGTCCCAGTGACAGAGCGACGGACTCTGCAGTGCAGGGAAGTCGGGTCGGCCTCCTTCCCTTGTGAGAAAGGCAACCTCGGCCTCCATTGCTACCACCGGGGAGGGCTCCGGGGAAGGAGCCTCTCAGTGACAGGAGGCCCAAGGCCACCCAGCAGCCTCCACCCCCATCCCCCACCCCCCCACCCCCCCACAGCCATCGTCTGTCTGCCTTCGCAGGCCCAACCCCTCCCCAGCCCGCACGCCCCTGATCTCACCAGCGGGCCCCCGGCCTTGAATCCCAGCGAGGCCCGAGTGGCAGCCTTGTGGAGAAGCGTCGCCCTTGGCATCTGGCTGCCACCTTGACAGGGAATTAGCTGGGGAGGAAACAGGCCTGGCAGGGCTATGGCCTGGGCCTGGCGCTCTCGGGCCAGTCAAGTTCACAGCCAGGGACCCATGGAAGGGCGCACGGGGCACTGGGCGTTCAGGACAGCGTGGAGCCAGGATGGACTTCGGCCCCTGCTTCAAGGAAGGTTCTTCTTCCCAGGGCTCTTCCTTAAGGGGGTGGTGCAGGAATCGCCCGTGCCACCACCCGGTTGCTGCAAGGTGGCCAGAGGTGCGCCAGGAGTAGTGGGCTAGGGTGGTGCGAACCTCCCACCCAGAGGTGGGCCAGGGGACCCTGAAGCCCTGGGGGGAGAGCCTTGCCAGCCTCTGCAGGCCTTGGCTCTGCACGTTAGGCAAGGGCAGGGGCCACCAGGGGACCCGTGCCCCTGCCCGACACGGCAGACCCATGGCCAGACAACCGCAGCGGCAGCCAAGCCAGGCAGTGGTGGCGGCTGTGTCACCCAGGCGAAAGGACTCCCACATGCGTGCATGTGGACCCCGGGCTCCC
>NW_007252859.1:0-1373 GCF_000164805.1 Carlito syrichta
GGAATGAAATGAAGTAGAATGGAATGGAATTGATTGGGTTGGAATGGAATGGAATGGAACAGAGAGGAATGGAATGGATAGGAATGGATTCGGGAGGATTGGAATGGAATGGAATGGAGAGTAAGGCGTTAGAGTTGAATGGAATTTAATGGAATGGATAGGAATGGAGAGGAATTTTATGGATTGGAGAGGCATGAAATGGAATCGAGTGCAGTGGAATGGAATGGAGTGGAATAAAATGGAATGGAGAGGAATGGATGGAATGGAGTAGAGTGAAATGGAGTGGAGTAGAGTGCATTGGAATGGAGAGGAATGGAATGGAATAAAATGCAGTGGAATGAAATGGAATGGAATGGAAACGACAGAAATTGAATGGAATGGAATGGAATGCAAAGGAATGGAATGAAATGGACAGGAATGGAATGGAAAGGACAGGAATGGAATGGAGAGTAACGGAATAGAGAGAAATGGAATGGAATGGAATGGAATGGAATAGAGAGGAATGGAATGGAAGGGGAGGAAAAAGAAAGTATTGGAATGTAATAAAATGGAGAGGAATGGATTATACTTGAATGTAACAGAATGGAATAGAGTGGAATGGAGAGGAATTGAATGGAATGAATAGAATTGAGGGATATGTGATAGAATGGAGAGGAGTGGAATGGAATGGAATTGAGAGGAATGGAATGCAATAGAGTGAAAGGAAATGGAATGGAGTGGAGTGGAATGGAATGAAATGGAATGGAACTGAGGGGAATGAAATGGAGAGGACAGAAATGGAATTGTGAGGAATGTAAAGGAATTGAATGGAGAGGATTGCAATGGAATGCAATAGAAAAGAAAGGATTGGAACTCAGAAGAATGGAATGGAATGGGGAGGAATAGACTGGAGAGGAATGGAATGGAATTACATGGAAAGGAATGGAACTGAATGGAATGGAATGTAATTGAATGGAGTGAAGAAGAATGGAATAGAAGCGATAGAAAAGAAATGGAATGGAAGGAAATGGAATAGAGAGGAATAGAATGGAGAGGAAAGGAATAGAATGGAATGGAATGGAGAGGAATGGAATTATATGGAAAGGAATGGAATGGAATGGAAGGGAGAGGAATGGAATGGAGAAGAATGGAATTGAATGGAATAGAATTTAGAGGAATCAAATAGAATGGAAAAGAATGGAATGGAGAGGAATGGAATGGAGTGGACTGGAGTGCAATGTAGAGGAATTGAATGGACTTGGGTGGAAGAGAATGCAACGGAGTGGCATGGAATGGAATGGAACCGTGAGGAATTTAATGTATTGGAGTAGAGTGGAATGGAATGCGATGGACTGGAATGGAATGGAATGGAGAGAAATGGAAAGGAAAGGAAT
>NW_007252859.1:2331-3041 GCF_000164805.1 Carlito syrichta
ATGGAATGGAGTGGAATGAACTGGAATGGAGAGGAATAGATGAAATGGAGTAGAGTGAAATGAAAAGGACTATAGTGGAATGGAATGAATAGGAATGGAATGGAGAGGGAAGGAATGGAATTGTATGGAATGGCCTGGAGAGGAATGAACTGGAGAGAAATGGAATGAAATCGAATGGAATGGAATAGAGGTGAATGGAATGGAAAGGAAAGGAAGGAAATGGAATGAAATGGAGAGGACTGGATTGGAAAGAAATGGAGTTGAATGGAACGGAGTGGAATGGAATGTTTAGTAATGGAATGGATTGGAGAGAAAAAGAATGGGAGAGATGGGGGGAGTGGAATGGAGAGGAAAGGAATGAAGCGGAGAGGTATGGAATGGAATAGAATCGAATCGAACACAGTGGAATGGAATGGAATGGATAGAATGGAGAACAATGGAATGGAATGGAATGGAGAAGAATGGATGGAATGGAGAATAATGGAATGGGATGGAGAGGAATGGAATCGAATGGATCGGAATGGAATGGAAAAGAAAGGAATGGAGAAAGATGGAATGTCATTGAATGAAGAGGAATGGAATGGAATGGAATGGAAAGGAGAGGGATGTAATGCATTGGAGGGGAATGGAAAGGAATGGAGTGGAATGGATTAGAATGGAATGGAGAGGATGGAATACAAGGGAATGGGGTAGAATGGTTTATCATTGAA
>NW_007252859.1:3487-4260 GCF_000164805.1 Carlito syrichta
AAATGGAATTTAAGGGAATGTATAGAGAGGAATCGAGTGGAATGGAATGGAGTGGAATGCAGTGGAATGGTAGGTTTTAGAGAGGAATGAAATGGAATGGAATGCAGGGAAATGGAGAGGAATGGAATGAAATGGAGAGGATTGGAATGGATTGGAGTGGAAAGGAGAGGTATACAACGCAGTTGAATGGAATTGAATGGAATGGAATGAAATGGATAGGAATTGAATGGAATGTAATAGAATGGAATAGAATAGAATAAAGAGAAATGGAAAATAATGGAGAGGAATGGAATGGAATGGGGAGGTATAGAATGGAGAAGAATGGAATGGAATGGAATGGAATGGAATGGTATGGAATGGAATGGAATGGAGAGGTATGGAATGGACAGAAATGGATGGAATAGAATGGAATGGAGAGAAAATGAATGGAATGGAATGGAGAGGAATGGTATGGAAATGACCGGAAAGTAATGGATAAGAATGGAATGAAATGGTGAGGAATGGAATGGAGTGGAATGGAATGAAATGGAGTGGAATGTAATGGTATGGAATGGAATGGAATGGAGTGGAAAGAAATGTAGTAGAATGGAATGGAATTGATTAGGTAGGAATGGAATGGAATGGAGAGGAAGGGAATGGAATGGAATGGAGAGGAATGGAATGGGGAGGATTGGAATGGAATGGAATGGAATGGAATGGAATAGAGAGGAATGCGTTAGAGTTGAATGGAATTTAATGAATTGGAAAGGAATGGAGAGGAAATTAATGGAATG
>NW_007252859.1:5574-6197 GCF_000164805.1 Carlito syrichta
ATTGAAATGGAATGGAATGCAGGGGAATGGAGAGGAATGGAATGGAATCGAATGGAGAGGAATGGAATGCAAAGAAATGGAATGGAGAGGAATGGAATAGAATGGAAAGGAATGACATTTAATGAAAGGGAGAGTAATGGAATGGAATAAAATGTAGTGGAATGAAATGGAATGGAGAGGAATGGAATGGAATGGACAGAAATGGAATGGAATGGAGAGGAATGGAATGGAATGGAATGGAATGCAGAGGATTGGAATTAAATGGAGAGGAATGGAAAGGAGAGGAAAGGAATGGATTGAAGAGTAATGGAATGGAGAGAAATGGAATGGAATAGAGAGGAATGGAATGCAATGGAGACGAATGGAAAGGAGAGGATTGGTATGTAATAGAATGAAGAGAATTAGATTATAGTTGAATGTAACAGAATGAAATGGAGTGGAATGGAGAGGAATTGAATGGAATAAATGGAATTGAGAGGAATGTAATAGAATGGTGGGGAGTGGAATGGAATTGAGTCAAATGGAATGGAAAGGAAGGGAATTGAGAGAAATGCAAAGCAATGGAGTGGAGTGAAATGGAATGGAGTGGAGTGGAATGGAAAGAATGGAATGGAATTGAGAGG
>NW_007252860.1:0-27430 GCF_000164805.1 Carlito syrichta
CCAGTGTAAGTTCTTAGGGATTGGATATCTAGGAAAGATTTTAATTCTCCCTTAGTGATGAAGCTTAGCTTGACTGGGTAGGTTATTCTTGGTTGAAATTGTTTATCTTTTAGAACTTTGAAAGTAGGGCTGCAAGCTCTCCTAGCTTAAAGGGTTTCTGTAGATAAATCTGCTGCTGTTCTAATTGGTCTTCCACGAAAATTTTTATTATTATTATAAAGATGTGGGGTACAATTCAGAGTTAGGTATACAAATGTTGATTATGCAGGTACCCTTGTTGATGAGGTGTGCCTTCCCTCCCCTAGCAGTTTCCCTCAACTGCCAATCCAACCTCTCCTCCCTTGACACTTTCCCACTACTGCCAATCCCTTTCTTATACTCTTATCATTGTTCAAGGTCCACTTATGAGTGAGAACATATGGTACTCTATTTTTTTGTTTCTGTGATAGATCACTGAGTATGATCGTCTCTAAAATCCATTCAAGTTGCTGCGAAGTCCCTACATTTGTCCTTGATGGCTACATAATATTCCATTGTGTATATGTACCACTTTTTTATCCATCCAACTTTGATGGGTAGCAAGCTCATTCCATGTTTTTGCAATTGTGAATAGAGCTGCAAAAAATATACATGTGCAGGTATCTTTTTTGTAGAATGATTTGAGCCCCTCCAGCTATATTCTCAATAAGAGGAATTGCTGGGTCATATGGAAGGTCAATTTCTAGTTCTTTCAGAAATCACCACACTGTCTTCTAAAGAGGTTGTACTAGTTTGCATTCCCACCAGCAGTGTAGAAGTGTTCCTTTTCCTCTACATCCTTGCCAGCATCTGTTGTTGTTTGTTTTATTAATGATGGCCATTCTTACTGGGTTTAGGTGGTATCTCAATGTAGTTTGGATTTGTATTTCTCTGATGATGCGTGAGGCTGAGCACTTTTCATGTGTCTGTTGGCTGCCCATATATCTTCTTTTGAGAAGAGTCTATTCATGTCTTTTGCTCACTTTTTAAGGGGTTGTTTGTTTTTTTCCCCCTTTTGGCACATTTGAGTTCCTTGTAGATCCTAGATGTTAGGCCTTTGTCAGATATACAATTGGCAAACATTTTTTTCCCATTCTGTGGGCTGTTTCCCTGATCTCTTGATGGTTTCTTTTGCTTTGCAGAAGCTTGTCAGTTTCATGATGTCCCACTTGTCTATCTTATTTCTTAAGTTATGGGCATTTAGGGTTCTGAACAGGAACTTTTTCCCAGTTCCATTTTTATAAATGTATCTCCTGTGTTTTTTAAGATTCTTATAGTTCAAGCTTTCACGTTTAGATCTTTGATCCATTTAGAGTTAATTTTTGTGTATGGTGATAGGTAGGGGTCCTATTTCAATCATCTGCATGTGATCAGCCAGTTTTCCCAGCACCGTTTACTGAATAGGTTCTCCTCTCCCCAGTGGTTGTTGTTAGAGACTTTGTCAAAGATGACTTGGCTGACACACTGACACTTTACTTCCAGAATCTCTACCCTGTTCCATGGATCTATATGCCTGTTCATGTACCAATACCAGACTGTTTTGATTACTGTAGCCTTATAGTAAAGTTTGAAGTCTGAAAGTGTGATACTTTCTGCTTTGTTTCCTTTGCTAAGGATTGTTTTGGCTATTTGTGGTTATTTAGGTTTTGATATGAATTTCTTTATTGTCATATCCAGGTGTGAGAAGAATGATGTAACTTAATGGGTATTTCATTTAATCTTTAGATTGCCTTTGGTAGGATGGACATTTTTAAAATGTTGATTCTTCCTGTCCTTGAGCATGGAATATTTTTCCATTTGTTTACGACATCTTGGATTTCTTTGAGCAGTGTTTTATAGTTCTCATTGTAAAGGTGTTTCACTTCTCTGGTTAGGAAGACGCCCAGGTATTTAATTTTTTGTGGTTATTGTGAATGATATTGTGCTTTTAATTTGGGTCTCTGCCTGCTTCTTGTTGGTGTATAGGAATGCAGCTGTCTTTCGCACATTTATTTTGTATCCTGAGACTTTGCCAAAGTCCTTTACCAGCACAAGCAGGTTTATGACAGATTCTCTTGGATTTTCAAGGTATAGGAACATATCATCAGCAAAGAGAGATAACTTGACTTCTTCTTTTCCTATTTGGATACCCCTGACTTCCTTCTCTTGTCTAATTTCCCTAGTGAGGACTTCCAACACAATGTTGAAGAAGAGGGGTGAGAGTGGGCAGCCTTGTCTTGTTCCAGTTTTCAGGGGAAATGTTTCCAGTTTCTGTCCATTTAGCAATAAGTTAACTTGGGTTTATCGCAAATGGCACTTACTATTGTGAGGTGTATTCCTTCTATACCTAGGTGTTTGAGGGTTTTTATCAAGATGGAATACTGGATTTTATCAAAAGCTTTTTCTGCATCTAATGATATAATCATGTGGTTCTTATTTTTACATCTGCTGATGCATTTAATGTTATTTATGGTCTTTTGAATGTTGAAGCAGCCCTTTACCCTGAAGATGAATCCTACTTGGTCATGGTGAAGGATTTTTGAGATTTTTTTTGTATCCGATTTGCTAGAAGCTTATTGGGAATTTTTGTATCGATGTTCATAATGGATATTGGCCTGTAGTTCTCTTTTTTGGGGGGATCTTTACCTGGTTTGGGTATCAGAGTGATGTTAGCTTTGTAAAATGATTTGGGGAGAATTCCATCCTTCTCAATTGCCTGGAATACTTTCAAAATGATTGGTATCAGCTCCTCCTTGTACATTTTGTAGAATTCTGCTGGAAAACCATCCAGTCCAGGGCCTTTTTTTGGTAGGTAGTTTTTGTATGATGGAGTTAATTTCCTGGATTGTTATTGGTCTATTTAGTCTCAATGTCTTCTTGTTTCAACCTGGGGAGGTTGTGTGATGTCAGAAAGTCCTCGATTTCATTTAGGTTATCAAGTTTGTTTCCACAAAGGTGTGCATAATAATCTCTGATAATCTTTTGTATTTCTTCAGGGCCAGTTGTGATTTGATCTTTTATGTATTCTGATTGTGTTTTTTGGGATTTTTCTCTCTTTCTTGGTCATTCTGACTAGGGAGTCCATCAATTTTGTTAATTCTTTCAAAGAACCAGTGTTTTGTTTTGTATGATATTTTTGTGTTCTATGTCCATATTTGGGCTCTTATTTTGGTGATTAGTATTCTTCTGCTAATGTTGTGATTTTGGTGGTCTTCTCTTTTCAGCACTCTTAGATGATTTGTTAGTCTCTCCCCTTGTGATCTTTCTGTTTTGTTGATGTGTGCACATAGAGATATTCCCCTCTTCGAATTGCTTTCATGGCATCCCAGAGGTTTGGTAAGATGTTTCTTCATTTTTATTTGTTTCCAGGTATCTTTTAATTTCTGCTTTGATTTCAGTTCTCACCCAGTAGTTTTTCAGCATCATGCTGCTTAGTGCCCATGTCCTTGTGGGCTTTGGAGGAGTTTGTTGGTGTTGGTATTTATTGCACTGTGGTCTGAGAAGATGCACGGCAATATTTCAACCTTAAGAAATTTATTTATTATTGATTTATGGCCAAGAATGTGATCAATCTTGGAGTACGTTCCATGTGGTGAGAAGTAGAATGTATAGTTGTTGGGTGAAATAATCTGTAGTTATCTATTAAGTCCATTTGGTCAAAGTCAAGTTTAGGTTCTGGATCTCCTTGTTCATTTTTTGCTCGATGATCTATACAGGGCTGTATATGGGGTATTCAAGTCCCCTGCTATACTAGTGTTAGAGTCAGTATCTTTTATTAGTTTACTTAATAGTTGCTTTATAAATACTGATACTCCTGTGTTGGGTGCATATATGTTTAGGATGGATATTGCTTGCTGATGGATTGAAAATGTTATCATAATGTAGCATCCTTTTGCATCATTTTTAATTTTTGATAGCTTAATGGTTGTTTTTTCTGATATTAAGATTGAAACTCTGGCCTTCTTTTGTGATCCGTTTCCCTGGAAATTTGTTTTCTGTCCTTTAACTTTGAGTTTGTGTGCATCCTTTGTATTGAGATGGGTCTCCTAGATGCAACAAATAATTGGGTCATGGTTTCTTATCCAGTTTGCCATTCTGTGTCTTTTCAGTGGTGCATTTAGTCCATTCACATTCAGACTGATTATTGAAATGTGATTTTTTTTTATCCCTGTCATGAAATTTTTAAAAAAATTTTTTCTTTGTTTGCTTATTTTCTTTGGCTTTTGGGTTGATGTATGTGTGTGTTTTCAGGTTTCTTGTGCTGTATTCTCAGCTGATTCTCTGGTCTGCTGTTCTCTTAGGAAATGTGTAGTCATTCTTTTTTTTCTTTCTTGTGTGCTTAATACCTTTGCAAGTGTCTCCTGTAGAACTGGTCTGGAAGCTGCATAATCTCTTAGGGATTGGATGTCTGAGAAAGATTTTAATTCTTCATCACTGATGAAGCTGAGCTTGGCTGGATAGGAAATTCCTGGTTGAAATTATTTATCTTTGGACTTTGAATATAGGACTCCAGTCCCTTCTTGCTTGTAGTGTTTCTGCTGATAGGTCTTCTGCTATTCTGATTGGTTTTCCCCAGTAGGTAATCTGACCTTTCTCCCTTGCTACCTTTAGTATTTTTTCTTTTGTGCCTACTTTGTGTAGGTGAATTACTATTTGTTTAGGGTTTTGTATTTTCTTTTGATGTCTTGTGGGGGTTCTCTGTATCTCTTGTGCTTGACTGGTCACATCTCTGGTGAGATGTGGAAAGTTTTCTTGGATTATCCCCCAGATACTTGCTTCAAGTTGTTCTCCATTTCCCTTTTTTCTTCTGGGACTCCAATTAGGCATAGGTTCAGCCTCTTAATATAATCACACATCTCTTATAGACTTTATTCTTTCTTTCTGAGTCTTCTTTCTATGTTTTTTACAGATCAAGTTAATTCCACATTCTGGTCTTCAAGTTCTAAGGTTCTTCCTTCAGCCATATTAATTCTGCTTTCCATGATTGTCATCTTGTTATTTATTTCCTGGGTGAAATTTTATATTGCCAAAATCTCTGTTACAAGTTCTTTCAGTGTTGCCTCTTGTCTTTCTTGAACTTTATTCACTCTTTCCATCCATTTCTTAACCCCTGTTATGCTCTGGGGCCAGTCATTCGTGACTTCCATTGTTTGGGCACCAAGGTCTGATTGTGTAGTAATTTTCTCTTTAGCACACTTGAAATTGCCTGTGGTCTTCCTTTGATTTTTCCTTATTTGTAACAGAGGTCCTGTTTTTCCCTTTAGCTCTGTTATTCAAGTGTCCCTTGAGCAGACTTTTCCTTCTGATGTTTGCTCATCCCTCTATTCTTCCCTGATCTGTGCTCTGGATTTCTTCTATTTTGAAATAGGATGGTGGATGAGAAGTTTTGCTGTCTCTTGTAGTTTTTGAAAGTTGAATAAAGTAGGGGGTGGGGCGCTAGGATCCAGAAATGACTTGCAAATTACAGTGTTCACTTATTGTGGTATGTGTTCCCTGAGACAGACTCCCCACCACCACTCTATATGATGATACAAAGCAGAAACCAGTACAAAAAACAATTGAACACACATACATACAGACATACACACACACACCCCAAAACAAAATGGAATAATACCAAAGTGACACAAAACAAACAACAACAGCAACAAACAAACAAGAAACCTGAAAACACACACACACACACACACACACACACACACACACACACGCTTAGCACAAATTGAATGGAGAAGAAAAGCAGAAATACTGTAGGGGCAAAAACAAGGAATTCAGATCGAACCCTCACGCATATATTGACACACACCTTAAGCTACAAAAAATGAAAATAAAAAAGACCCCAGAAGAACAGAAGAGCAAAAACAAACCAAAAACAGCAACAAAATTGAAAGATGAACACTCAATCATTCACATTCACACATAAACAGGAAACAAATAAAAGAAGAAAGAAAAAGAAAAAGAAAAAAATGTTGGGGAATGCAGATCAAACCTTCACACATACATTCATGCACAAAGTAAAAATATTTTAAAAATAGATGAACAAAAAAACAGGCAGAATTAAAAAAAAATTTTTTTAAATTAAAAAAACACCCCCTCTCAAAAAAACCTGCCCTCTTGGAACTGGTTCTGTCATTGTTCCTTGAATCAGGTCTGTCCTGCAGAGCCACCTCTTTCACTCTCTCCTCAGTGTCCAAGCAGGGAAGGAGGAGGGACAGTGGAGGAGGGTGGGAGCTGCAGCCCTCCCCTCCCACTCTCTTAGGGTCAGGGAGACCTCCTCTCGTGGTGAGGTGCGGGATTGTCTCTTCCCCAGGTATGTACTCATGGGGGGTGCCCCAGCCAGGCCTATCCTGAAATGGAGCTCTCCTATTGTGACTGATATCCAGACTCCACCTGGGTTTGTCCCTCAGTTGTGGCTCAGCTGTGTGGGGTCTGATGTTTAGAGAATTGCTGGGAGGCGGGGAATTGTGTCAGTCCCAGACTCATCACTGATCTCTTTGGAGTCCTTCCTCCTCCTTTTCTGGCCACACCCTTTGTCCTGTAGCTGAATCAGGGTACAGGGTAAGGTACCTGGGACTCAGCACTCATCAGGTCCTTCCAAAATTTGTGCTTTCAGGATATTCCCTTTTGGTCACAATCAATCCCTGAGTAGTTGATCCACCAGTCAGAGATGGGGTCTGTTGCTCCATGGTGACGTAAGTTGGAGCACTTTCCTGCCTCACCTTCAAGATGGTGGCAGGGTGCCTCTCTTGTCCTCTTCTGTGGAACTTTGCCTCTGGACTCCTCTGCAGCTCCTGCTGCCAGTGCCCTGCCAGGCACTAAATTGGTGAGGCAAAGCCTGGGGCAGTAGTCTCTCCCCACCACTTCTTCACAGGAAAACTTTTGTTTGTTTCAAAAAATGGTGCTCAGCTTCTGTGACCTGGGAAGAGCTAGGAGCCAAGCATAGAACCTGCAGCACCAGCTGTTGTACCAGGGCCCTGGCCTTTTGCTCACAAGCCCCCACTTAATCAGTCTCTCCTAACATTTTCTTCCCAGGAAGGGTTTTGTTGATTTTTTAAAAATGGCACTTGACTTTGGCATATCAGGAATCCCTGGTGTCTAAGTCCAGCAGCTGCAGCACCAGCTGGCTGCTAGCTCCCTACCCCTCACTCAGTCAGCCACTCACATGCCCACTCACTCAGCAGCATGTACACATAATTTTCCATCCACTCACTCACCCTGGGACTCGCATAGTCTTACTGACTTGGCCACCATCTTTCTGACTCCTAATCAATTTTTAAAATCAGTAAGAAAATGCCTGTTTTACTATAAATACTGGAATGAATTTGTGTTGCTTTTATCAGGCTCTGATAAAAAGCCTGTCTCTCTGATTTCTGAATTCAGATTAAATTTCTTTTCACCCAGTTTCCTTACTCTCATAACTTATTAGTGAACAATAGAAACTGAGTGTTACTCAGCTATTCATCAAGAATCATAAGTTGAGCAGCTTATAAACAACAGAAATTTATTTCTCATAATTCGGGAAGTCCAGAACTAAAGTGCCAGCATGGTCTGGCTCTGGTGAGGACTCTTCTGAGTTGCAGACTGTAGATATCAAGTTGTGGCCTCACCTGACAGAGAGATAGAAGAAAGTCTTCTGGAATTCCTTTTATAAAGTCAGTCATGTCAATAATGAGGGCCCTACCATAGAATCTAATTGCCTCCTCTTCTTAATATCATCCCATTTGGGATTAGAATGTGTAGAGGGGAAAACATTCTTCCTATTACAATAGTCAATATTTGATTTCAAAAATGTCGTCATTTTCTTCTTAATTTATCTCCCCTGTGTTCCCACTTCAACCAGCCTACCTTCCTTTTTTCTCTCTACCTCCCTCTCTCTCTTTTATTAATCAGTTTGGGGAAGCAAACTTCCATGTGATGAACTGCCACATGTAGAGGCTCCTATGGCAGACAACTGAAGGAGTAGTCAGGCCAAAAGACGGGAAGGAAATTAGGCTCAGTCTACATTGGAATCTGCCATTGTGCAAGCTTAAGTTGAGACCACAACCTCAGCCCCATGAGAGACCCGGACACAGAGGCACCCAGCTTAGCCGTGCCCAGACTTTGGCCCACACACATTGTGAGACATTAAGTATGTGTTGCATCAATTGCTAAGTTTTGGGGCACTGTTTTCAGACAGGAGCAAGTCACTCCTATTGTCTCCAAAGCCCAGGATCCTCCCTCCTTCTGCTGTTTCCCAGGCTCACTGCGGCTGCACTGTCTCTTTTCTCCCCTCCTCTGCCAAATTAACTTTCCTCTGTGAGTCTGTACACCAGGATTCTCCCTGACATAAGACTTATTCAGAGTTGGCTCCTTGTTGTCATTCTTGCCGTAGTATCTGTGTCACTTCAGTGAAGTCATTTTGATTCATCTTACAGTGACTCCCCAGCCCTTTCTAGAAGATTCTTATTTATTTTTCCTATAGCACTTCTTTTTCATTCACAAGTCCTTGCATATGTGGTTTTGTTCATCATCCCTCATACTGTGAGGTCCTGGAGGAGCAAGTGTCACTCATTTTCAGCACCACAACCTATGCTCACCAGAGTGAGTGATCAGTGGGCACCAGGGACACAGGAGATGTTTTCTTCAGGTGGTCAGCACTATTACACAAGCCCTGGGCAGGAGCACCACAGAAAAAAAATGACACCTGCATTTCAGGGTCTACAATAAGATGGCTTCAGGGTCCCAGGGGGCAAAGGGACTGAATCTCCAGATTACAA
Organism: Carlito syrichta; assembly: GCF_000164805.1. NCBI lineage: Eukaryota > Metazoa > Chordata > Mammalia > Primates > Tarsiidae > Carlito > Carlito syrichta. Next base: position 8,754 of record NW_007252860.1, read on the forward strand.
AAAAGTAAAAGGGACATCAGATACCTTTTTTGTTCTTTCTTTGCCTTCATCTCTGGAAGTATGCAGTTATTCATGAGGTGTACTCACCTCAGGTAGGGTAGTGGTTACCCTCAACTTCTAAATGAGGGCCTCAAAGACCCGATAGGGACTGGTTTCTTCCCTGGACCCCAAACTCAGAGCTCAGTGGCTTGTGGCTTGGAACATTCTGATCTGTTCCAAGTTCTCAAATTCCAAAGCTCTTTCTGCTCAGAAGGACATCCAGAAAATAAACATTTTTCTATGTTCTTAGAGCATACTGATTCCTCACATCAGAATCAAGGTGAACTCATACTTTCAGTATTTGAAGACTTTAGGGCCAACCATTCCAAGGACCCTTATTTTTTTTTTTTTTAGAGAGAAACAACTTTTTCTCTCCTGTAGCTCCTCTCTACACTAAGGCTGGTGGACTCAGTCTTTTGTCTGTGCTTGGAACTCCTGAGGCCTGTATAACAGGATTCTTCTGCCCATTCTTTGGGCCTCTGGGCATGTACCTATGAGAATGTATGACCACTGGAAGAACTTCCTCCTCAAATCTCTCTTTCCCTTTTGTCACTTCCTAATGCCTACTCCTTTTCTGTCCCACATTCACAGTCCCCAACAAAGAAGTCAGTGTATGAATGGGGAAAAGTTGAAAGTACTCTCCCTCAGAAATTGAACAAGGCAAGAGGTTAACTTTCACCACTGCTATTTCATAGTATTGAAAGTCTTAACCAGAGTAAGACAAAGAAATAAAAGATATGCAAATTGGAAAAAAATTAAATATCTGTTTGATGATGATATGATCTTATACATAAAAAATCCTAGAGATTCCTCCAAAACACTCCTGGACTTGATAAATACATTCAGTAAGGTTTCAGGTTACAAAATAAAAACACACAAATCAGTTAAACTTATCTACACTGATAACCACAAAGCTGAAAATAATATCAAGAACCCAATTCCATTTACAATAGCAGTCAAAAAATTAAAATGCCTAATAATATATCTAACCAAAGAGGTGAAAGATCTATACAAGAAAAAGTGCAAAACACTGATAGAAAACATAAACAAATGAAAAGAAATTCCATGCCTAAGCATTGGAAGAATTGACATTGTCAAAATGACCATAATACCCAAAGTAATCTACAGGTTTAATACAATCACAATTAAACTACCAATGTCATGTTTTAAGGAATTAAGAAAAACATTCTAAGGTTTATGTGGAAATGAAAAAGAACCTGAAAAGCGAAAGCAATCCTAAGCAAGAAGAACAAAGCTAGAGGCATTACATTGCCAAACTTCGAATTATACTACAAGGCTATAGTGACCCAAACTGTATGGTACTGCTACAAGAGCAGGCACATGAACCAATAAAACAGAATAGAGAATACAGAAATAATCTCAAATACCTACAACCAGCTGATCTTTGACAAAGTAGACAAAAACATACATTGGGAAAATATACCATATCCAAAAAACGGTGCTGAGAATATTGGACAGCCACATGTAGAATAATAAAACTTGATTACTGTCTCTGACTACACACAAATATTAACTCAAATGGATTTATAATTTAAATGTCAGAAGTGAAACCATAAAGATCCAAGAAGAAAATGGGGAGAAATTCATTTAGACATTGACCTAGTCAAATAATCTGTGGCTAAAACTCCAAACACAAATGCAGCAAAAACAAAAATGAACAATGCCTAAAAATGACTTGCCTAAACTAAAAAGCTTATGCATAGCATATGAGCTAATCAAAAAAGTAAATACACAGCCTAGAGAATAGAAGAAGAGATTTGCAAACTTTACATCTGACAAAGGACTAATATCCAGAATCTACAAGGAACTCAAACTAGCAAGAAAAAGGCAAATGAACTCATTAAAAAGTGGGGAAACAAAATGAACAGACTTCTTTAAAAGATACGCAAATGACCAACAAACTTTTTTTAATGCTCAGCATCACTATTCATCAGGGAAATGCAAATTAAAATGACAATGAGATACCACCTTACACTAGTCAGAATGACCACTGTTAAATATAAAAAATTGGGTGAGGGGAGGAGCTTAAGATGTTGGCCAACAGGTCGTGCTTTAAGAATCTCCATGGAGGCAAGTGTCAATAAAGACTCTCTGCATGAGCGGGCAGGCGCTGTTGGGAGTGTGAAAGTCCATCTGAGGGGACACAGGTGCATGCACTCGGGTCACCCCTTTGAGGGCTAATGCAAGCCCCCACCGCCCTGAAATTAGAGCACATCTCACAAGATAGGGCACAGAAACATCTGCTGCCTGCGGGGCATGCACGGGAGAAAAACCTGCTGAATCCAGTGGATTCCCAGAGCGTGGCACCAGGTGCACACCATCATCTGTCATACCACATCTGCTGGAGTGCAAGATTGGTTATTGGAGAGATAGCATCAGGGAATCCTGAGAGGATTCAATGCCGGTGAGGTGACGCCCACGAAACCATTTTCCAGGCAGAGATTTGCACTGACCTGCCCAGCTCTCCCACAGCCTCCAACTTGTTGCCTAAGCTGCACAGACAAACTAAGAAATGGAAGGAGCCCCAGGCGCTCCTGCACCATTGAAGTAGGAGAGAGACTGCTCCTGGCTTTGCCTCACCTAGCAGGGAGCTGGAAGTGGCTGCAGACAGAGTCTATAGATCTGATCGCTGTGAAAGGCAGATCAACTACTCAGGGCTGGATTGTGATCCAGAGGAAATATCCTGAGAGCACAAACTTCAGAGGGACCTGATGAGTGCGGAGTTCCAGTCGCCCCACCCCCTATAAGGTATAGGTATGATCCTATACCTTAAAAGTCCAGGAGAATCAGCCAAAAACTTGCTTAAACTGATAAAGGACTTTGGCAAAGTCTCAGGGTACAAAATAAATGTGGAAAAGTCAGTTGCATTCCTATACACCAACAAGAAGCAGGCAGAGACCAAATTAATAGCACAATACCGTTCACAATAACTGCAAAAACATGAAATGCCTTGGCATCTTCCTAACCAGAGAAGTGGAAGAACTTTACAATGATGCTCAAAAAAATCCAAGAAGACACAAACAAATGGAAAAATATACCATGCTCATGGATAGGAAGACTCAATATTGCTAAAATGTCCATCCTACCAAAGGCAATCTACAGATTCAATGCAATACCCATTAAGTTACCAATATCATTCTTCTCAGACCTGGAAATGACAATACAGAAATTCATATGGAAACATAAATGACCACAAATAGCCAAGACAATCCTTAGCAAAAGAATCAAAGCAGGAGGTATCACACTTCCAAACTTCAAATTTTACTATACGGTTACAGTAATCAAAACAGCCTGGTAGTGGTACAAGAACAGGTAAACAGATCAATGGAACAGGATAGAGATTCTGGATGCAAAGACTCAATTCCTCAATGAACTCATCTTTGACAAAGTCTCCAACAGAAACCACTGGGGAGAAGAGAACCCATTCTGTAAATGATGCTGGGAAAACTGGCTGATCACATGCAGAACATTGAAACAGGACCCCTACCTATCACCATACACGAAAATTAACTCAGAATGGATCAAAGACCTAAATGTAAAACCCCAAACTATAAGAATCTTAGAAAATGCAGGAGACACCCTTATGGGAATTGGAACTGGTAACCAATTTTTATTCAGAACCCTAAAGGCTAATACCTTAAGAAATAAGATAGACAAGTGGGACTTCATCAGGCTAACAAACTTTTGCAAAGCAAAAGAAACCATCAAGAAAGCAGGGAGACAGCCCACAGAATGAGAAAAAATATTTGCCAACTGTATATCTGACAAAGGCTTAACATCTAGGATCTACAAGGAACTCAAATGCACTGAAGGGGAAAAAAAGTCCCTTTAAAAAGTAGGTGATGTACATGAATAGACACTTCTCAAAAGAAGATTTATGGGCAGCAAACAGACATACGAAAAAGTGCTCAGCCTCACTCATCATCAGAGAAATGCAAATCAAAACCACATTGAGAGACCACCTAAACCTAGTAAGAATGACCATCATCAATAAAACAAACAACAGAAGCTGGTGAGGATGTGGAGAAAAAGGAATGCTTCTACACTGCTGGTGAGAATGCAAACTACTGCAACCTCTTTGGAAGACAGTGTGGCGAGTTTTGGAAGAACTAGAAATTGACCTTCCATATGACCCAGCAATACCCTATTGGAACTATACCCAGAGGAACTAAAATCATTCTGCTAAAAAGATACCTGCACACATATGTTTCTTGCAGCTCTATTCATAATAGCAAAAACATGGAACCAACCATGTTGCCCATTGAAGCTGAACTGGATAAAGAAAATGTGGTACATATGCACAGTGAAATATTATGCAGCCATAAAGAAGGACAAGTATATGAACTTTGCAGCAACTTGGATGGATTTGGAGTTGATCATACTCAGTGATCTATCACAGAAACAAAGAATAGAGTTCCATATGTTCTCACTCATAAGCAGACCTTGAACAATTATAATGCTATGAGAAAGTGATTGGCAGTCAAGGAAACAGTCAGGGGAGGGGAAATGGGGTTGGCAGTTTGAGGGAAATTGCTAGGGGAGGGAGGGGCATACCTCATCAACAAGGGTACTTGCATAATCAGTGTTTGTATACCCAACCCTGAATTGTACCCCACATTTTTATAATTAAAAAATAAATAAATAATAATTAAAAAATAAAAATAACAAATAACAAATAAATAAATAAAAAAGATGTTGGCATAGATGCCATGAAAAGAGAAAACTTATACACTGTCAATGGCTGTGTAAATTAGGCCAAACTGTAGAAAAATTGGTATGGAGATTTCTGAAATAACTAAAATACATCAACCATTTGATCCAGTAATTCCTCTACTTGATATCTACCCAAAGAAAGAGAGATTATTATAGAAAAAAGGCACTTGCACTTGTATGTTTACTGCAGCACAATTCACAAATGCAATATGTGGAATCAACCTAAATGCCCATCAACTTATGAGTAGATAATGAGAATATGGTATATATACCCATGTACCATCGAAATATATATATACATGTGTGTATATATATATATCTGAGGTGTGACCCTAAGAATTACCTTTTGGAGGGTGGGACCCTTATGGTACAGGTTTTCACCACTAGATAAGTGTTATAAGAACCCGTCAGCATCCATGTAGCAGCTAGAATTGTGAGAGGCTGTGAGAGGCTGTGAGAGGCTTCAGTGAGTTTTTAGGGTTTTTTTGAGATTCTTTCAACACATTTGCCCATTTTATGATGGATGATTTAAACAAACAACCTATCTACACCACGCTGAGTATTCAACAGTTTTTGACCAAAGATGTCATGATGTCTATGCCCTATCCACCTTATTCATTCAAACTTACTCTACTGACTTTTTTGTTTCCCCAGATGAAAAAAGTTAGCAAAAGAAAACATTTTGTCGATTTGAAAGAGGAGAAATAAAAACAGCAGAAGGACTAAACGACATCAGAATTGACAAGTGAGAAACTGTTCTGAGTAGTGGAAAAAGTGTCTCAATAGGTGTGTTTTATCAAATGGAGAGTACTTCGAAGGTGACTAAATTTTAAATATGCAAAAATAAATACAAATTTTTATACATAAATTTTGAGTTTTGAGGATTACATATATATATATATATATATTTTGGGGGAGTATATATATATTCCCAATAACCCCCCCAAAATATTTTTTTCATGAATCATGGAATACTACTAATCATAAAAAGGATGAAATAATGTCTTTTTCAGAAACTTGGATGGTATTGAAGACTATCATTTTAAGTGAACGGAATGCGGGAACAGAAAACCAAATACCACATGTTTAAGGCTGGACCAGTGATTCAGGACTTTCACGGGCCTAGAAGAGATGGTTACTTGAATCCTGGAATTCTAGTCCAGTCCAGGCAACATGAAAATAAAAATAAATAGAAATAAAAAAATAAAATAGCCAGGTATGGTGGTGCATGCCTTAAGTCCCAGCTACTCAAGAGGCTGAAGAAAAAGAATTTCCAGAGCCCAGGAAGTTGACTCTGCTATGAGCCATGACTGTGCCACTGATACATCCTGCACAATAAAGTGAGACCACGACTCAAACAAACAAACAAAACAGAGAAATATTACACGTTCTCACTTATAAGTGGGAGTTACGCCAAGAATCTACAAAGGCACGTGGAATGGTATCATGGACACTGGGGAATCAGAAGGGGGAAGGTGAAAGAAGGGAATGTTAAAGAGTCACCTATCAGGTACAGTGTGCATTAGTGAGAGTGACTGATACACTTAGAGCCCAGACTTCTTCACCATTATACACAGCAGTCATGAACAAAAAACTATTTGTACTCCTACAGTTATTTAAATAAGTTTTAGAAGTCAGTGTGTGTGTGTGTGTGTGTGTGTGTGTGTGTGTGTGTGTGTGTGTGTGTGTGTGTGTGTGTGTTTCTGGGCTCCTGTGGGAATCTGGAGAGGAAAATGGCCCCATATATAGAGAGAGAAAGTAGAAGTTGTGAGAATGAGTTTCATTTTCAAAGCAAACCTGATGGGTAGATGTAGACAAGGCCTAGGAAGCTGGAACCTTTTCTAATACTCTGTAATCTGTCCTCCTCTTTGATCTAGACAGTCCTTGCCTCTTTCGTGGCCTCAGATTCCCAATTATACAATAAATTGGATATAGAAACTTATAAGCACGTTCTCAGTGAGGATATGGTGTGGGCCTTCATGGACAGTGGGTAGGGTGCTGTGTAGGCAGGCTTCAGTGTCCATGGGTACACAGGCCTGCTGACATGGCTGACGCAGATGGACGTGGAGCATGGAGCAATCATGTCTCCTGTCCAGGGCAGAAAAGAGTGCATGCTCCTAGTCTGTGCCTTGGTGTGTGTGCACAAATACAACATGCACCAGGGACTCTGCTCCTGAGACCTGTTCAACAGGATCACCCACTTCTAGCCTCTTCCTACTCTGCATCCCACCTTCTCTGTGGCCATTGCCAACCCAAGCACAGTGGGGTGGATCCCAGATGACACCAAACTAGGTGGGCCTGTGAGTAGAAGACCATTTCTCTATTTCTCCACAGTTGGATTCTTGTCAAAATCCGAATTAGACAATTATATCATGATTGAGCCTGAGCTTATTTTATATATGTAAAGCTACTGGTATTTTCTTTCTTTTGAACTTTTGGTCAATGACTTTTCCAATTTTTCTGCTTTATAGATGGTCTTTTTAGTATAAATTTCTAGAAGCTGTTTATATATCAGGGATATGAAACTTTTTGTGATATGAGTAGCAAATAGTCATTATCAATTTACAATTTTCCCATTTTAATTATTGTGTTTAGTTTGAGGGTGATTTTTATGTCTTTGTTTTGTTTGCTCCATGTTATTAGTTGTCTCTTTTCCCCCAAACTACTGTAGATTCATACAATCACAATAAAGTGTCTCAGCAGAAATCTTGTGGAGCAGAAATCTTATGGAAGTTGATTAGCCTACTTCAAAATTTACAAAGAAATACAAAGATTTAAGAATAGCTACTTCTGTCTAGAAGAATATTACAGTTGGAGGACTTACAGTAATCATGACTGTGTGCAATAGTAGCGCAAGAATATTACAGCAGAAATAGAAAGATGAGAGAGCCCAACTCAGACACACAAACTTGAATATGTTGTATGTGACCAAAAAAGGTGCAGCAGAGCAGTGGTGAGAAGAAAGTCACCTTAGTCAATAGTTTGGGATCAACTGGCTGTCTATGTAGAAAAAGAATAAATTTTTAAAAAATACTTTTTAAAGAAACGTTGAGATGGGGCTTCACTTTGCTGCCCAGGCTTTATTTGGGGGCTCAAGAAATCCTCCTGCAGTGGTCTCCTGAGTAGCTGTAACTTCAGGCATGTGCCACTGCACCCAGTTAAGAAATGAATCTTGACTCCTAGCTTGCCCTATCAAAATATTAACTTCAGGTGGATTTTATGTGTAAATGTGACAATTTAAAACAATTTCTGTAGTAGATAACAGGAAAATACTTTCATGACCTTGAGACAGGCAAAGACTTCTTAGAAAATAAAGTGCACTAACCATAAAGAAAACTGGGTGAAGTTTAGTTAAAATTTAATGAAGAACTTTTCTTCATCAAACACACTTTCATGAGGTAAAAAGAAAGTAAAAAGTCAAGAGAACAATGGTGATAAATATTTGTCATATATTTATGTGTTAGAAGCCTTATATTTCGGATATATAACTAAGTCTCATACATTAACAAGAAAAATGGCAAACTATCTAAAAAAATGTGCAAGTATAAAACTAGACATTTGCAAAAGGATAACCAAGTGGCCAACAGATACATGAAAAGGTGTTCCATGTTGTTACTCCTCAGGAAAATGTAAATTTAACCCACATTAATACTATCATGCAATGATTAAAATAAAAGCCACTGAACAATACCAAGCGTTGATTAGAATGAAGAGTCATACCACTTTCAAGAACCCTTTGGTAGCATCTCCTGAAGAAAGACATACACATACTCTGGTGATCCAACAATTTTGCTCATAGGATTTTACCCAATAAAAATGCCTGCCTATGTTCACCATAAAAAATAATGTTCATAACAGTATTATTTGGGACTTATGCATGCTGAAAACAATTCAAATGTTCCTTAATAATAGACCAAAGAAAATGAGTTACATATTTAGATAATATACAGAAATAAAAATAACTATAGTCACATTCAAATATATATGAAACTTGCAAACATAATTAAATTAATATAAAACAGTATATTCTGTGTAATCCCATGTAAATAATGTTTTAAAACAACCAAAATAATTTTCATAAGTTAGACTATTTTGTCACCACTAAGGAAGAGAGTGCAGTGTTTTGGGATGAGGAGGGGGTCCTAGAGGGTGGGTTATATGTTTTTTGTGGTACTGGTTATGATATGGGTTTTCTTCAGATAATTTACTGAGCTATAAATATAAATATCCATTATTTTCTTGCTTTGAGGTATGGGTACTATGCTTCAATACACAAATCCAATCAGTTGGATCCACAACTTTTTTCTAGTTAGTTCTAAGGCATGGAGGTAGCTTCAAGTCTCTGGAATTGGGATCAGGATTTATATTCTCAGTCTCACCAGTTTCTGTCTCAGAGATCTTGGTTTTCTGAACTTTAGCTGCTTCATTTGCAAAGTGGGTTAAATATTATTCTTCCTCATAATTGGAAATGTTTGTACTTAATGAGTATTATCTCTTGTGGTCATCTTTATTGTCCTTTGTTCCATGGGCTATGGAGAAGATAGATGATGGCCTGTGATCAATAAAAAAGAATGAGGTCTAAGGTAATAGTCATTTTCAAGATAAAGTGTGCGTGTGAAAGGAGGGCAATCATACTGAGGCGCAAGAAAAAGGGTTCAAAGTCCCTTTATTCCCTTCTGTTTATTGTTATTATGGGAAGTGGACTTACCAGATGATCTTTAGCTTGTCTTTTTAGTTGTTATTTTGTCAGGATAAGAGGGCAATAGAAATGTCTTCCAAAAGCCAAACACTAATGTCCACATTTGATCCTAACTCACACAGAAGGACTAAGAAACTTGGAAGTTAAGGGAGGTGAGGGCAACCTCCTTGGGTCCTCTCCTGTTGTGGGACCTTTTCTGTCCTCTTAATAAATCCTGCTTCGAAAAAAAAAAAGTTAAGGGAGGTGAAAGCATGACATATCAAAATGGCATAATCTTATCTAAAGGGAAGACTTTTTAAAAGTGCTTAGCTTTGTCATACTTTCTTAGCAAATGACCTAGCTTGACCCCTAATATCAACAAAGGCAGAACTGGTTTCTATTGATACTTTTCTAGCAATGTCCCAGCTACTGATTGCTTTGCTATTACAAGTATTTGTCTTCCACACATAAAGACCAAGATGACCTAATCTATTGTGATCATCCCTTCATGATCTACATGACACAGACTCCATGACCATGGGAACAGTTCCTGTGTTACCTGCCCTCTTACTGATGATGTAAAACAGACCACCACTCAATCACCTTAATGACTACCCACACCAAAGGAAAGTTTTAAAAGCATTCAACCTCAAACAGCCATGGCCATGCTTTTGTTAAGCTCTGGCCCAGACAACCTTCTAAAAAGCTATGTCCTGGCCACGCTTTTCTCTAAGCTCTGGTTTCCCCCAACCCCCAGTCTGGGGTGGTGAATCTCCTCTCTCTCTCTCTCTCTCTTTAGTCTACTTTCCAGATAAACTATTTTTTTCTGGTCTAATTTCTGTGCAATTCTTTGCATCTAACTGTAGCACTGGCCTAACCCACAGACCTAACATTTTGGTGAACTAACAGGAGGTAAATTATCAGTGGTGAGTAAGTTGTTTTTATTTTCTTCATTAAACTCTTTCTTTTTCTAATTTTTTGCAATAAGTATGTCACAACAAAACACTATATATGATTGACCCATGCCTGTATTCATATAATAAAAAGCAAAGTCAGGTGTGGCATAATGCAAATTCATGAGTTCTTTGACTCAACCCTGAAATAATTTTTCAGAGCAACCAGAAAACTTTTAAAACAAAGTTTATTAGCAAGTAAAAGAGAGGAAAGAAAGGACAGGTGGAAGTTTTGTGCCCGAAAGGCCTAGCATGGACTAGTCTCTCAAAAAGAAAAATTGGACTGGGGGAGATGGCTTAGCCTGTAATCCCAGCACTCTGGGAGGCCGAGATGAGAGATTGCCTGAACCTAGAGGTCCAAGACCAGCCTCGGTACTTGGTAAGACCTCATCTCTGCAATAAATCACAAAAATTAGTTGGGCATGGTGGCGTGCATCTGTCGTTACAGCTGCTTGGAAGGCAGGGATGGAAGAATTGCTTGAGCCCAGCAGGTCGAGGCTGTGGTAGCCGAGAGTGTGCCACTGTACTCCAGCCTGGGAGGGAGACTCCTACTCAAAAAAAAGAAGAAAAAGAAAAAAATGTGCTTTTCCTCTTAACTAAGAAACTAGTTATATTTTCATAATTTATATGGTAGAGGTAGCCACTACTCCGAGAGATTAGCTTCTCTCCACCACTGATGGCAGAAATGGGAAGTCTTTTCCAGGGAGACTTGGAAGACTTTTTTGATTCACACGTCCATGAGCTAAAAGTGGTCTTGTTATCATTTCATTGACTTTTTGATTCTCAGTCTGGAACCACCGTGATTCCATTTTCCTTTGGTGAGCTGAGGGGGTGGTGTGGACTGGAAGTGAGCATTGAATTCACATTCCAGCTGGCAGGGCTGTTCAGCCTGCTGACAGGATATCTGGAAGCTTTCTAAACCTGCCTACAAAACATTTATCTACTTATGCCTAATCTGTACTAGCTACCCTTCCCTTAAAGATTGTTGATTATATAATCATGTGGGATTCAGGAAGGGAAAATTCCATCTTCTGTAACTTCTTCAAAGCAGGCAATGGGTGTTGGTGTTGACTAGTTAGAGATCAAAAAAATCTCTTTGTCTGACTAAGACATCCAGATCTGTTTCAAAGGGGCATCCCTTGCAGACCCTGACTGGATTCATGACATGACCATTGTGTGGGCATGAAATTGCTGGACTCTGGAAGAAAAAAATTTAATCAGGCAGTAAAAAAGACATGGACCAAAGATCAGCAGGATTATAAATGTTACAATAGGCTCAATAAAAGTAATAACTTAAACAAAACCCTCCTTGTGCAGTAAGTACAAAAAATAAGTGAAGTGAAGTATATATATATATAGACAATTTGGTTGCTGGATAATTGTCTTTTGTACAAAGGCTGCAAAGCCTGTGGTTACTAGTATAATTTAAATGATAAACTTCAATTCTGTGGTTTTACTATTGGCCGCAAGGAATAGGCTGAGCAAATAAACCTCAGAGGATTAAATAGTTGTTTTAATTTTAAAGATAGCATTGTAGGTGGGCTGGTTTCCTATAGAAAGATAAAAAGGGTTTTTGTTGAAGATACTTCTATGAAGACAGAAGAAAAATAGGTTAAGGTTTGGAATAGTTTATAAATTAGTTTTTAGAGATTCTGATGTATTTCTAGACTGTAGTGGCAACCTGACAGATTTTGAACAAGACACTCGAGTGAATCATATATAAAATCTGAAGAGAAATTTGAAAATATGGGTTTGGAGACATGCACCCAGGAAAGACTTCGTGATGCAGTTTAAACTGTAGAAAACAATAAAACTTAATGAACAATATAATTTAAAACAGGTATACTACAGTTCCTTTTTACATAATTTTTTTCCAGTTTCCATTCCCATTGAAGTATAAAATTATTTGGTTTATATTAGTTCAGTTTACGCAATTAATTCCTGTTCTGTTAGCAATCCACTGTTGATTTAACGATCCTCAGGAGCACACAAGGTCTTTTTGTTTGCTTGTTTGATTTTTTTCCTGTAATAAGATTTTTAAGTAGTTGACACTTGGCACTGAATAACTCTTGTTAGAGTCCTTTAGCTGATTATAATGACCGCCTGGGTAGGCAAAGCTTGAAATAGATTGTGATTACCATTTTTAGGTTTTAAAATAGATGTAATTTGTAAAGCCTTTTTATTGACCCACAGGTACTACCTACTAGTCCTGCATTATTATGGAGGCAGTTTAGGAGAAATGCGTAAGGAAAAGTTGTGACCCCTAGAAACTGAAACTGCTTTAGGTCTTTCAAGAGACTTCTTGTCTCCTCAAGCAGTCTTATGTTGATTGGGACAGCTTTCTCTTTCCCCCATGTGTCTGGCAGAAAAATAATGGCAAATAAACTTAGAAGCAGCCTATTCTTTAATTTTTTTTTATTAATCAGTATTTTTTATTATGGTTTTGTGGGGTACAGTTAAGGGTTAGGTGTACAATTACATTTCATTCGGCACCCTGTTGATAAGAAGTGTTTTCCCATTCCCCGACGGATATTTGCTACTGTTAATCCCATCCCCCTCCCCTCCAGAGTTTCCCAGTACCGTCAGTCATTTTCTTATAGTATTACATTGGATGTTCAAGGTCCATTATATGAGTGAGAACATGCTCTTTAATTTTTAATTATAGCTGTAGTATTTTTATCCCATGACCTGATATTAATTTTATTTAGGTGGTTGATATCACATAGTTGTATGTATTAGCATCATACAATTTTGGAGCACACACCAATGACAAATATCATGTTATAAAGTTTAAACACTTTTTCCTGTTTAACAATGCTTTCCATGTATTTTTTGTATAGGAAATAAGCTAGGAGTCTCCTTGGATTTCAGAAAACCTAAAACTAATATTTAAGAAAAAACCTATTATTTTGATATGATGGCATTTTACCTTAACATCAGTGTGATTAATATTAATGATTAATTTATAGAAATAACTAAATTTGTTTAACAACCTTGATTGTTCATAGAATTTCTTTCACACACTTCTTTCTACAAACCTTGCACACACCATTTTATGACTTACACATACCATTTTATTGCATACCTGTACACTTTATTTTAATCCTATATTTTCCTTTTTCCCAAATAACCAATCACTCTATTATCGAACAAAAATGTGCCATAAAAGTTTTCTTCCCATACAAAGTTATTCTCTTTCCTTTCCATCATTCTTTACCAAAAATGCACCTTTATTCCAATAACTTTCTTTACATATCCCTTTCCTACTTGCTGGTTCATTTGTTTACCCTTCTTTCATAGATAACATTTTTACATTTATAATTTGAATTAACCTTTCAGTTATAGTACTGATTGAGATAGTACTACGTGGTCCAATATGGATGGTCAGAGCCAAATGGCTGGCACCTATGTAAATTAAGAAATTAATTTGGGTTTCACCATGATAATATTCATCTGGGGTTATTGGGCTGATGACTAAGCTGGTGTTGGGCACTTTAGCAGATTTCCAGGCCTCTTCAGTGGCCACCATTTTTTGAGCCAGGTGTTCTCCCTTCCCTCTGGAAATGGGTACACCTGCTTCCCAGGGGCCCATCGGTCTGCACAGTGGACAAGGTTCTGGAGGTCCAGGCCTTTTGGGATCAACTATGCTTCAGATGCCCCTGCTGACTGCACCTGTGTCAATGGACACCATGCTCCTTAGAAGGTTGTTTTTACCAGGATTCTGTAAGGCAGCTGGACTTACGTCACTAATGGTAAATATCCCTTGGGTTGCCTGATTTTGGCCCTCTGGTCTAGCTGCCCTCCATATTGGCACGCTTTTGCTTTTTCAGTGTTTTGGTATTTATAGTTCTAAGTCTAGCCTCCACAGTTGGCCATCTAATACTCCATAGGATATAATCTTATTTGCAAAGTTGTGAAATACATCAAAAAATGCCTGTACATATGGAACTTCTGATCATTTCAATTTTTACTTACAGAATGAGTCTTACTGTCATATTATATTAAAGCAGAGTTCCATTTTTTATAAGTTTCATTTTCTGTCTTGTTTGTGTTCCTCAGAAACCTGGAATTTTGCCTTTGAGTGCTTGTGTGCGGCATTCCTCAAAGATAAATTCTGAAACAAAACCAAGACAGTGATACCAGGATCCCTGGGATCCTGATGGCCTTTTCTGAGCTGAACATCCCCAGCCCTGCCTGAAGTTTTCTGCCACTTCAGTGTTTGCTTACATAGGACGTCACCTGCCTGTGACTTGACATGAACCAATGAGGTTTAATCAGAGACTTTCCAGCAGTGCTATTTGAAATGGTTTGATGGATTGCCTGAACCCGTGGGTTCGAGACACGCCTGGCAGCTTGGTGAGACCTCATCTCTACAATAAATCAAAAATTAGCATGGTAGCGTGCGCCTGTAGTTCCAGCTACTTGGAAGGCTGAGACAGAAGGATTGCTGGAGCCCAGCAGGTCGAGGCTGCAATGGCCGGGAGCGACCACTGCACTCCAGTCTGGGCGACAGAGTGAGACTCCAACTCAAAAAAAAAAAAAAAAAAAGAAATGTTTTGATGCATAAGCTTTTTTGAGTGAACAGACCACATGGATTGGAAATGATTTTTTCCTACTTTTATCCAATTAGAGCAGGCAGATTTGCTAAGATCTTTCATAGATTACTAAGCTGCAGTTTAAAAAGTACTGGATATTGACAGGAGGCTTTTGGGAAAATAGTTGTGAGATGTCAACAGTAAGGTAAAAATGGTTGGTTCTCATGTCCCATTTTTCCACAAGAGAGCACCCACCACTTTGCCTGTCCTGCAGAATAAGTACTGGGTGCAGCAAAGTAATTAAACTTCCTTAAAAAAAACCTTTTAGTGAACCTCACTTAATAAGCAGTGGTATTATCAAGCACCAAATGCTTTAGCACATGGTAAAGTTGTAGAAAGCAAGGTTTAAGTGCAAACTTTTAAAATAGTATTCTGTACTTCCTAGTTTCTGGATGTTTGGAAGTTTGGTTGGAAAAGCAAATGAGAATGACCATAGGCTTTCTTTTCAGGTGAGTTGACAGGATTCTTTCAACCAGAGATGGACTTAAAATATACTACACACTTCTTAGAGACCTTATAACAGTTTTGCAAGGATAAATAATTAAATGCAATCTCTCTTGGGCAAGGCTTAAATCTTTAGAAACAGACTCACTTCTAAATAACCTGGCTGCTTAACATTTGAAAATAAGAGCAATATGATTGCCTAAGTACCATCAAAAACCATTCCATCCTCCTTCAAGTAGAAATGTTTTCTCCCCTATCCCTGGTAGAAGAATGAAAACTCGACATGGGACTGAGGTCTTCTCATTGTTAAGAATGAAACTTTCTTGCTTTATTCCAGAAAAGAGATTCCATAGGTGGCCCAAAGAAGGAAGAGTGAAAGTGGAAGCAACAGAGGCTGAAAAGAAGAGAAAGAGAGAGAGAGAAGCTTCTGACCACCATACTCACAGACTAAATGGTGCTGGCAATTGCTGAACTCCTTATGCCCCACGTTGGACACCAACATAATGCCAGGTAAGGGAGTGGCACAAAATTTTTGGATTCTTTGACTCAACCTTGAAATGAATTTTAGAGTAACCAGCAAAGTTTTAAAACAAAGTTTATTAGAAGAAGAATGGGGGAAAGATAAAGAGACATGGCAGAGTTGGCATGGGCAAAAATCACACTTTTTGCTTTTTACCCTAAGCTATATATACATTCACAATGATTTGATATGATAAGGAAAGTGTGGCACAGGCAACCATCACTCTGGAGAGATTGACATCTCTCCACATCTGATGGGTTGAATGGGTGGTCTTTTCCAGGGAGACTTGCCAGACTTGTTGAATTCACAAGTTCATGGGCTAAAAGGGCTCTTATCATCATTTCTGTGGTTTTTTGATTCCCAGTCAAGGAACCACCATAATGGTGTTTTCCTTTGGTGAGCTGAGGGTATGGGATGGACTGAAAGTCCACACTGAATTCACATTCTAACCATCAGAGCTGTTCAACCTGCCAACGGGATGTCAGGGCACTTTCTAAAAACCACCTACAATAAATTCATCTATATATGCCTAACCTGTGCTAGCTACTTTGCCTCCAAAAAAGGAAGGAAAACAAAGAGTAACAGAAAAAAGAAAGGAAGTGGGAAGGAACAAATAAAGTAGGAAAAAAGAAGGAAGGAGGAAAGGAGGGAAGGAAGGGAGGAAAGGAGGAAGGAAGGAAGCGTAATACAGAAATGTGCCAGGAATTAGAGCCAAATGCATATGAGTAAGAAAAACACTGTTTTTATGCACAAGGCCAAAGCCAACAGGGTCTTCTGGGACAGGAAAGAAATTCTAAAGAGTGAAAATAATTTCTGTACATTTTCTATTTATTGTAGTTTTGTCCCTTTCCTGGGTCACCTAGGCTTTTTGTGCAGCTAAATTAATGCAATCTCTCTGTCAATATTTTACATTGTTAATAAAAAGCAGGACCAAAATATAGAAGAAAACATGTTTCCTACTATTTTCTAATTTCTAAAATGACTCTGGACAGAATAATCACTTATTATGAGAAGCTGGCACAGAGAACATTTATTAACATTGGATTCCCTGGAAAGAGGAGGGATTCTATAAGATGGAACCAGTTGTCCCATATATAAGGAAAACCTTCAACCAGGCTAGGTGACACTCATGAGCATTTCCACTCTGGCTAGGCAAGATTCTGACTGGGTATGTGAGGGGGGAAAACCAAACTTTGGGGAAGTCAAACCAAGACATTTCAGGAAGCCATGCATTTTGCAAGGGAGCATTTATTAAATTAAATGATCTGTATTACATTTTGCTAAGGCAACCAAAGTTAACTAAGAATTACTCAGGCATATTTGCCTTTCAAGGAACACATCTACTCAGGTGCTCTGAATGTCTGCATTTGGTGTAGCCATTGCAGTGAGTGTATTATATTATTGTGGCTTGATTAGTGTTTCCCTAATGACTGGTGATATTGAGCATATTTTACCTGAAATTGGTGACGTATATATTCTTTGGGAAAAGACCTATTTAAAGTCTTTACTAATTTTTTATTGGTAAATTGTTGTTTTATTATTGACTTATAAAACATAAATTCCTCCTTCCCACACCCACCTGTCACTCAGAGCCCAGGCCCAGGCATCCAGTGGCATCTCAATACCACAGCTCCTCACACACCCTGAGGAGACACTGATTCCTGGTGTGACCACGGAAAGGCTATCCCTCAGACCTCAATCCCTCATCTGCCTGCTGAGGGCAGATCATGGTGGGAGGGAAGTAGGCCCCATCCCCAACCAGCCTGAGTGTCTGGAATCTGGTCTCACCTGAATCTTAGCCTTGTCCCTACCCCCATCTTATTCATCTTCTGAGAATGCAGTATCTGTGATGCAACAGAGGATGCTAGGGTATGGTGACCCTGGGATGGTCAGCATCCAGGTCCCTGCTGCTTCTCATCTAGGGGTGGCATTTTTTCCTTTCTGGAACTCAGTTTCTGACATGTCCCAGTAGGACCCCAGCTGGGACTAGGGCCCCTCATTCAGAAAGCATTTGTTGGGTGCCCTCATCTCTATCAGTGATCAGCTAGACCCTCGGGGAAAAGGCACAGCAGCCACACCTCCCAAGACCCACAGACTGCTTCTGAATTGCACAGCTGCTCAGGGAATTTCCAGTCCCTCAAACCACTCTGTGTGGCCCCAGTGGGGGGCACTCTCCTGCCTCACAAACTGAAGGGACATAGTATGTATTGGGTGAGCTGATGAAGAAAACTGTCAGCCTAAGTGTCCTCACGGGAGATGTTCGGTACCTGCAGCCACTGGTTCCCCACTAGGATGTAGCCCAGGAGACCAGCCCTGTACCATCCTTGACCCAGGCAGTAGGCCCAGAAGTTATCTCCAATTGGGGAGCAGATCAGTTCCACAGTGTCCTTGCTGCCAAAAAACCAACTGCTCTTGCTGCCAGAATCAAGCCATGGGACCTCTGAGGGTGAGATGGGTGTCTATGACACAGACACCCCAAAACCTGGCACACTGAGGCTCAATACCCCCCACAGAGACACTGTGGCACCTCCACTTCAAAGACACAACAGGTGAGGCCACAGGGACCCTAAATGAGAAAGAATCTGACCCAAAGCCTGGAATCCCATCAGACAACCCTCAAACCAGGGTTTGAAAACTCTTCTCCAGAGGGCCAGTGGTCACTATTTTCAGGTTTGCCAACGAGTCTCTGTCCCAGGGACTCAGCTCTGCCACTG
>NW_007252861.1:0-5346 GCF_000164805.1 Carlito syrichta
TCACATCTCGGAGAGGAGAGCCAACAGGAACCCGGCCAGGGAGTCTCAGACACTCCTGCACCAAAGTAGGAGCAGCCATGTGGGTGGTTTGTGGGTGAAAGGTGCAGAGGTTGGGGGACCATCACATGTGGGGGCAGCAGGGGGGAAGGACTGAGGGCAGAAGGCTTGCAGGAGAATAGATTTCTTTCTTTCTTTCCTTTTTTTCTACCTTCCTTACACCCTTCCTTTCTTTCTTCACTCTTTCTTTCTTTCTTTCTTTCTTTCTTTCTTTCTTTCTTTCTTTCTTTCTTTTTCTTTCTTTCTTTCTTTCCTTTCCTCACTTGGCATGGTCTCCCAAACTCCTGTGATCACAGGCTTTCTATTTCATAGACTTCCTGGTCTTGAACTCTGGGCCAGAAGCGATCCTCTTGCTGATGTCTGCCCTCACCCAAGGTTTTCTGGGTTTTCCTTGGAGTTGAGATGGGGTCTTGCCCTCGTGTCCAGCCTCGTCTAGAGCTCCCAGGCTCCAGCCATCTTCCCGTCTTGGCCTCCTTGAAAGCCAAGGAGACATGAGTGAGTTGCCGGCCATCCCTGAACCCTTGAAGGTTTGAGAGCCATGCCCTCCCTTTCCCCAAGGTGGCCCCTGAGAGAAGTGAGCAGGTCCACCCTGAGGAACAAGGCTGGAGGTGGGGTGGGAGCCCTGGTGGAGACACCCATGCACTAGGCACTCCACCCACAGAGTCCTGGCAGGTTACTCCTGTTGCCCTGTCCAGGGTTAGTGGTCGAGGGAAGGGAGCAGACCTCCCTATGGGGCCCTGAGATGGGTGTGGAGGCCAGGCACAAGGGCTCACTGCTCTCATCCCCGTACTCTGGAGGCTGAGGTGAGTGAATGGCCTGAGTCCCCAGGTTTGAGACCATCCTGGCACCTTGCCCAGACCACAACTCTATAAGAAGTCAAAAAAATGAGCTGAGCTTTGTGCCACAGGCCTTCTGTTTTGGCCACTCAGGCGGGCACTACAGGTGGATCGCTGGATCCCAGCCAGTGGATGCCCCAGTGACTGAGAGTGAGTACCTGCACTCAGGCCTGGGTAGCAGAGTGCGACTCCAAATCAGAATAATACCAACCACCACCAAAACCACAGGCCGGTCTGAGGGGCTCAGTCTGGCACCCCGTAGCTTTGGAGGCACAAGCCAGTGTATGGCCTGACATCTGGGTTTGACACCAGCCTGGGACACAGGGTGAGACCTCCTCTTGGCCATCAAAACTAAGTCCAAAGATAAGCCAGGCATGGTGATGCAGGGCTGTGGTTCCAGCCACTCGGTTGCCCCAGACAGGAGGATCACCTGAGCAGGGCCAGTGGAGTTTGCAGTGTCCATGAGCATGCCACTGCTCTAAGGCCTGGGCACCAGAGCAGGATTCTGCCTCTAAATAATAATAATCTCCACCACCGCCAAGACCACCACCTCTGCCACCCAGGGCGAGGGAGACACCCTCAGGAATGGGAGCAGAAAAGACACTTTTCTGCCAGTCTTCGAGAGTGGTTTCAAAGTTGGCCTGTGGGCATGGCTGTCCCAAACCTTCAGTCACGCATCCCAGAAGTCCTGCCTCCACTTTCCAAACTCATGCCCCATGCCAAAGACACCTGTGAGCTCAAGGAACAGGCTGTCCAGAGTTAGGGCTGCCATCGGGTATAGAGCGATCAAGGAGGTCCAGCAATGCTGTGGACAGTCCAGGTTCCGGTCACCTGGCCTACCTTCTTTGGGCAGAGGAAGGGACCCTTTCTCTCCTGATTACTCCATCATCCCACAGCCATGGAGACCTTTTCTTGGGGAGCCGTGGACCCCCATGTAATACACGTTGGAGGTGTCTTTTTTGTTGCTGGAGTCTCCAATGGCTGCACTGGGGCACGGCAGCACAATCCTGGCTTCCAAGGCCTTGACTGCAGGGCTGAGTTGGTCTTCACACCTCGGCCCCCAAGCAACCTGGACTTCGCGAGCCACCATGCCTGACTCGATTTTGGGGCCCTCTCGCCGAGAGGAGCTCTGGCCATATCACCTGGGCTGGTCTCTGTCCCCGGGTTCTCTGGCATCCTCCCGACTTGGCCTCCCAGGGCCCGGGACTGATGACCATGAGCCACAGGGCCAGTCTTGTACTTGCACGTTCTGTCAGTGGGGACAACACAAAAGCATGTCCCAGGACATAAGCCACCACATCCCGTGTAGTAAGGACGTGTGTGACACAATGCATACTCAGTGTTTGCGTTCCGAGGAGTGACGAGATCTCACTACTTGGTCCTGGCTGGTCTTGAACTATGGGGATGCAGCAGTCCCCCACCTCACAGCCCAATTGTCTGTTGATCCACCATCTTTCAGGATTTCTAGGAAAAAGCCTGGGGCCTCCTTCCCAAATGATCTCTGTCTGTTCACAATGGTCCCAACTCCATACACAAATGGATGCTTTTCTTTTTTCCTTTTTTCTTTTTTTTTCTTTGAGTCGGAGTCTCACTCCTTTTCCCAGGCTTTATGGAGGTAGCTCACTCCAGGCCACTGCAGCCTTGGCCCACCAGGCTCTGGTGAGCCTTTCGCTGGCCTTCTGAGGAGCAGGAACAACAGGTGTGTGCCATCACCCACAGTTCATTTGGGATGGATGGTAGAGATGAGTTCTCGCCATGTTGCCTGGGTGGTTCTTCACCACGGTTTTGTGCTGGCCACTGGCCTGGCTTCCCAAAATGCTGGGATGACAAGGCTGAGCCCCCAAGCCTGGCTTCGATCCTTCATCAAAAACGAACTAGAAGGCCTGGTATGGGAGCTCACACCTGGAATCACAGCACTCTGGGATTCTGAGCTGGGAGGATGGTTGGAGCACAGGAGCCCAAGGCTCCTAGAGATCCCGTGTCCACACCCATCTAAACAGGGAGTCTGGGGTCGAGGGTCCCATCATTCTGGCCACTCCGAAGACTGAAGTGGGAGGATCACTGGAGCCCTCGAATTCAAGCCTGACAATGAACCATGGTGATGACCATGGGCACCAGGGTAAGCCACAGAGCCAGACTCTGTCTCCAAATTCATCAGAATCATTCACAGATTCTAAACAGCACATGGTGTGTTCACAGGGTGACTGGTTTTAGATCAGGAATAATGGGATTACAGAGGAAGAAATGTCCCTTGGTAAGGGATTTGTCCCTGGCCTTTCTTGGCAGATGGTCCTCATTGCTGAGTTGGAGGGTTGACCTACCTGGAGCACTTTTTTAACCTCGGAGAGGAGAGTTGTCAGGAACCCAGCCAAGGAGCCTGGGAACTCCCACACCAAAGCAGGGGCAGTCACGGGAGGGTGGATTAGGGCTGTAAGGTGCTGGGCTTGGGGAACCCTCACATGTGGGGGGGAGGGGGAAGGACTTAGGACAAAAGGTTTGCAGGAGAATCGATTTCTTTCTTTCTTTCTTTCTTTCTTTCTTTTTTCCTTTATCTTTTTTTTCCTCAGTAGGTTGCTTAGGCGCCTCTCACATTGCAAAACCAGGGACATCCTCTCAGGCAGGGCCTCCCAAACTGCTGCAATCACAGTCTTTCCATTTGGTCGCTCCTGGTGTTCCTGCCTGGTCTTGAACTCTGTGCCGGAGTGTATCCTACCCCGGAGACCTGCACTCACCCAAGGTTTTCTGGCTTTTGCTTGGGATCGAGGTGGGGACTTGCTATGATGTCCAGCCTGGTCTCGTGTTGCCAGACACCAGCCATTTTCCCAGTTCAGCCTCCCTGAGTGCAAAGGAGACAGGCATGAATGGGCTGGCCGTCTCCACTCCCCCCAAACGGTTGAGAGTCTTGCCCTCCCTTTCCCGGAGGTGGCTCCTTAGAGGAGTGAGAGGGTCCACCCTTGAGAATGAGGTGGTAGGCGGGGTGGGCACCCCGGTGGAGACACAACCCTGAGCCAGGCGCTCCCCACATGGAGGGCTCAGCTGGCGATGCCAGCCACTCTCTCTGGAGTCCCAGATTGTTGGAAGGTAGCATGCCTCATGGTAGGGCCCGGAGAGGTGTATGGAGACTGGGCACAGGGGCTCACACCTATCATCTTGGCCATCTGGGAGGCTGAGGTGAGAGGATGGCCTAAGCCCCCATGTTCAAGACTAGCCCAGGCACTTTGGCGAGACCTCATGTCTACAAGTAGCCAAAAAAATGAGCCAAGCATGGTGGCGCACGCCTGTCCTCCCAACCACTCTGAAGGCTGCTGTGGGAGGATTACCAGAGCCCAGTCGATTGAGGCCACCGTGTCCGAGGGCAATCCCCTGCACTTTGGCCTGGGCAAAAAAGCAAGACTCCAACACAGAAATAATACCAAAAACCACCACCACCACAACCACAGGCCGGGCTGAGGACCTCAGCCTGTCATCCCAACACTTTGGAGGCCCAGGCAACAGTACGGCCAGAGCCTATGGGTTCGACAACCCAGGACACAAGGTGAGACCTCATCTTGGCCATCAAAAGTGAATCGAAGATTATCCGGGCAAGGTGGCACAAGCCTGTGGTTCCACTCACTTGCAGGGCAGAGGAGGGAGGATCATCTCAGCCTGACAGGTGGAGTCCGTGGTGGCGGTGAGCTTGACCTTGCACTCCATCTTGGGTGACAGAGTGGGATTCTGACAACAAATAATAATAATCACCACCATCACCATCATCACAACCCCTGAGATTCAGCGCAAGAAGCACACTCAGGGATCTGAGAGGAAAAGGCAGTTTCCATACTGCCATTTTCAGAAGGCTTCAAAGGTGGCCACCAGCACATCCAGCCAGCAGAAGGTCTGCCTCCACTCTCCACACTTGTGCCCAACAACAAAGACATGTGTGAGCTCACGGAACCGAAGGCCGTGAGTTAGGGCAGCTGTGGGCAGAGTGATCAAGACGGTTCACCAACATCATGGCCAGTGCAGGGTTTGGCTGCTCGGTCTGCAACCTCCGGGCTGGGGAAGGGCCTCTTCATCTCCCGATCAATCATTCATCACCCGCCCATGCAGAACTTTAACTGGGAGGCTGAGGTCTTCCATCATGCTGCACGTGGAAGGTATCATTTTCGTCATCGGAGTCTCCATGGGCTGGGCTGGAGCACAGTGACAGGATCGTGGCTTCGTGGCCTCGACTGTCAGGGCTCAGTCGGTCCTCCTGCCTTGGCCCCTGAGCAGCTGGGACTACTGGGTATTCCATGTCTGACTCTTTTGGGGATCTCTCGCCCAGACGTGGTCTGTCCACATCATCCAGGCTGGTCTCTCAACACTGGGATCAAGTAGTCACCCGCCTCAGACTCCAAGGGAGCGGGGCTGACACAAGAGCCACAATGCCTGGCCTGAACTCACACATGCTGTTGGAGGGGACGACACAAAT
>NW_007252861.1:5562-6921 GCF_000164805.1 Carlito syrichta
GTCTCCTCATCCACCATCTTTCAGGAAATCTATGCCCAAGGCTTCGGCCTCCTTCCCCAATGATCTCTGTCTGTATATGATGATCCCAACCTGATACACAAATGAATGCTCTTCTTTTCTTTCCTTTTATTTTTTTGAGTCAAAATCTCACTTGATCATCCAGACTGGATGGTGGTGGCTTGCTCCCGGTCACTACAGGCTCAGCCCACAGGGCTCTGGTGATCCTTCCCCACTGGCCTTCCAAGGAGCTGGAACAGCAGCCGCATGCGACCACGCATGGATCATTTGGTATGGATGGTAGAAACGAGGTCTTGCCGAGTTGCTTGGGTGCGTCTTGGACCCACAGGCTCAGACAAGCCACTGGATTCAGCCTCCCAATGCACTGAGATGATTAGGTTGAGCCCCCGAGCCCAGCCTCAACCCTTCATAAAAAATGAACCAGAAGGCCGATCAGGGCAGCCCATGCCTGGAATCCCAGTGCTCTGGGAGACCAAATCAGGAGGATGGCTGTAGTCCATATGCTCAAGGCCAACCGGGTCTCACAGGGAGACCTCATTGCCACACCCATCCAAACAGGGGTTCTGGGGACGTGGTGCCCATCATCCCGACCACTCCAGAGGCTGAGGTGGGAGGATCACCAGATCCCATGATTCGAGGCTGGCAGTGAATGATGGTCATGTCCCCAGGCCCAAGCCTGGGTCACAGAGTCAGACCCTGTCTCCAAAAACATCAGAATCATACACAGATTCTCAACTGCATGTGGTGTGTTCAATGGGTGACTGGATTTGGAGTCAGAAAAAATGGGACTTGGGGGGAAGAAATGTCCCCGCATGAGGGACGTGGCTAAGGCCTATCTTGGTGTATCGTCCTCATTGCCAAGTCAGAGGACTGGCCTGCCTGGAGCAAAATTCTCACCTCAGAGAGGAAAGTCGACGGAATTCAGCCAGGGAGTCTCTGGAAATCATGCACCTTAGAGGGGGCAACCATTGGGGAGGTGAGGTTATAAGGTTCTGAGCCTGGGGTACCTCATATGTGGGGGGCAGGGGGGAAGGACTGAGGGCTGAAAGTTTTCAGACGAATGGATTTATATGTTGACTTAGATTTTCTTTATGTCTTCCTTTCTTCCTTTCTTTCTTTCTTACTTTCTTTTCTTTTCTTTCCTCACTAGGTTGTTCAGGTTGCTCTCAAACCACCCAACTTGGGGCATCCTCTCAGCCTGGGCCTCCAAAGCTGCTTTGATCACAGGTTTTCCATTTGGTCGACATCCTGGTCTTCCAGCCTGGTTTTGAACTCTGGGCTGGAGGCGACCCTCCCGCGAGGCCTGCCCTCACCAAAGGTTTTCTCTGTTTTGCTTGGGGT
>NW_007252862.1:0-3271 GCF_000164805.1 Carlito syrichta
AGAGTTTCCTACTGTGTGCAAGAAAGGATGATGTGCGTTCACGATTTGCTAACTTACAAGGTTTTATGCATAATTAAATATATGAGGTGAATAGTGAACAGTCATTTTGTTCTTTAGAAGGTGTTCTGATTTTAAATTTTAAAAATGTGTTCAGTTAAAGTAAGCCTGGAATTTTAGACAGAAGCATGTCAGATAATAGCTGATGATATTTTATAACATCCCTTTCTTTTAGGAATATGACCTACTATTTTAGGATTAAAATCTTAACTTTTAGAGATTATATATAGGAAACTGACATGTCATAATGAAAAATGAGTTAGTGAATAAATAATTGTGGGAAAAAGATTCATTTTAGAAATCCCTTACAAGCAATGCTTTTTCAGTATTATAGAAGAAAAATAGTAATTAGGGAGAAAAATAACAAGCTTATCTGCAGAAACTGTATGTCCAAACTCATACACCATAAGACTTCCAGAAGTGCCTTAAAATGTATTTCCTGAAGTCTGTAATTTATTATATGGGGGTGCCAAAAAAATGTGTACACATTTTGAGAGACGTTATCTATATATTACTTTCTGATGTTAAATTAAATTATGGTAGCATCGTGTAGCATGCTGTTTGCTCAACTGTGATTTCTCCATTTTCTGCCCGTTGTGTGGTGACGCTAGCATTCATTTGATTAATGCCACCTTTTGCGCAAATGCCATACCTACAATGTGTATACATTTTGGGGGACACCCCCATATAGTGTTTTGTTTCATAATTTAAAGATTTATATCTTTTTTTTCTTGAGTTGGAGTCTCACTCTGTCGCCCAGACTGGAGTGCAGAGGCCGATCCCGGCCACCGCAACCTCGACCTGCTGGGCTCCGCCGATCCTTCTGCCTCAGCCTTCCAAGTACCTGGAACTACAGGATTGCGCTACCACGCCCAGCTAATTTTTTATTTATTGTAGAGATGAGGTCTCGCCAAGTTGCCCAGGCGGGTCTCAAACCCGCAGGCTCAGGCAATCCACTCACCTCAGCCTCCCAAATGCGTGGGATTACAGGCTGAGCCATATATATATTATGTTGGAGTCTCACTCTGTCGCCCAGGCTGGAGGGCAGTTGCACACTCACGGCCACAACAATCTCCACCTACTGGGCTCAAGCAATCCTGCCTCACCCTTCCAGAATATATTTTTGAAATATAATAACTACTGAATTTTTTCTGTTCCTGTAGTGAGCTAAATAGCTAGCCTTTCTAATAATATACAATGCATAAATTATACATGATCTTTTAATTTTTTTAGCCTTTCTAATAATATACAATGCTTAAATTATACAAGATCTTTTAATTTTTTTATTTAACCATAGTCCATCAAACATAATTCTGTGTTTACCATTTTACTTGCTCATGGGGATATACAAATAATAGAACAGGGTCCTTCTTGACGAGCTTGTGCTTATGGAGAAGACAAATGAGTAAACAGATGGATACAAATGTAATTGAAAATAGCTTATTTTTAATTTTGTTTATAAAAAGAAGAGTGACTAAGAAGATATAGTAGGCATTATTACAGGCTAAAATAAAAATATTAAAATATAATGTAAAAATATATTGAAACCCAAGTTCTAGATCATAAGAAAAAACTAAGGTCTTAATTTTTTTAGTAATTAGATTATTTAGTTTTTATCTTTGAATATAAAGGAGGTAGGATGCCAAAAACAAAAAACAACCCAGAATTTATTTATAAAAAATTGTGTATTTATTCTTACATGTTTAAACTTCAATCACCTTCAGAGTACTCTCTGTTTGATGCAATATACCTATTGAGACATTTTTCCACTGCTCAAAACAGTTTTTGAACTCTTCGATGCCTTTCAGTGTTTCTGTCATTTTTTGTTTCATCTCTTCCACATCAGTAAAAGACTTCCCTTCAAGAACTTTTTCATCTGGGGAAACAATAAAGTTGCTGAGGGTGAGACCAAGTGAATGAGGAGGGGGGGCATGAGGGACATGTCACTTTGGGTCAAAAACTGCAGAACACTCAGTGCGCTGTGGGCAGCTGCGCTTGCAAATCACCCATTATGAAATGGGCAAACTCGTTGAAAGAATCTCAACAACAAAAAATCACTGAAGCTGAATGCAGCTTCTCCAAATGATGGCAGCTGGTACTCTGATGCCAATGGGTTCCTGGATCACTAGACTACTGAGGGAAGCCTGTGCTACATGGGGTTCACCCTCAAAAAGATAATTCCGGTTTTCTTTTTGTCCCCCCTCGTAAGCAATTGTCTGAAAACTTTGGGGAGTGGATAGCCTTGCTAGCAATCTCAGAGTTTGAAGACCCCAAAATCAGGAGCTCTAATGCCCAAGGGTGGAGAATTTAGATATACCAGCTCAAGGAGGCAACAATTGATCCTTTCTATGCCTGTTTGTTCTACTCTGGGATTCAAGGAACTGGATAATGGCCAGCCAAACCGGTGACAGCCGGTCTTCTCTTCTCAGTGTACTGACTCAAATGCTAATCTCTTCCAGAGACATCCTCACAGACACACCCGGGAATGGTTTTACCAGCTAGCTGAACATTCCTCCATCCAGTCAAGTTGACACATGAAATTCACCATCACAATTCACCCCTTGTCAACTTGGCACCTATACACATCTTCTTGAACTAAGAGGAGGGACCCCCAAATACCTGGAATTTATTTGTAAAATGTGCATGTTTATTTTTGCATGTTTAAAATGCAGTCACTTTTAAAGTACTCTGTTTGATGCAATACGCCTATCAAGATGCTATTTCCTGTGTTCTAAACAGTTTTTGAACTTGTGAATTTTGATGACTTAGCGCTTCTACTGTTTTTTTCTTTCACCTCATCATTAAAACATTTCCTTTTGAGGATTTTTTCATCTGGGGAAACAAAAAAAGTCACTTGGAGCAAGATTGGGTGTATAGGGAGGGTGAGGCATGGTGGTCAAGTCGTTTTCGGTTAAAAAAAAAAATGCCAGGCTCGGTGGCTCAGTCTGTAATCCCAGCACTTTGGGAGGCTGAGGTGAGTGGATTGCCTGAGACCGCGGGTTCGAGACCTGCCTGGGCAACTTGGCGAGACCTCATCTCTACAATAAATTAAAAATTAGCCAGGCGTGGTAGCACGTGCCTGTAGTTCCAGCTACTTGGAAGACTGAGGCGGAAGGATCGCTGGAAGCCAGCAGGTCGAGGTTGTGGTGGCCGGAATCGGCCAGTGCACTCCAGTCTGGGCGACAGAGTGAGACTCTAACTCAAAAACAAACAA
>NW_007252862.1:4632-6615 GCF_000164805.1 Carlito syrichta
CTTCACCTTGCAGGGTGATCCAAACCCAATCTTTGTTTCTGAAAGGACTGGGCCTGGGTTGGATTTAGTTTTGCACTGAACTTAATCCTAGAGCATGGGGATAGTAAGAGACACTCTGAGAGATCTCCTGTATTCCAGATGTACTTTTTTTGTTTTGTCTTGTTTTTGTTTTTGTTTCTTTTTTTTGAGCTGGAGTCTCACTCTGTCACCCAGACTGGAGTACAGTAGCCACTCCTGGCCTCCCGACCACCGCAGCCTCGACCTGCTGGGCTCTGGTGATCCTTCTGCCTCAGCCTTACAAGTAGCTGGAACTACAGGCGTGCGCTACCACACCCAGCTAATTTTTTTATTTATTGTAGAGATGAGGTCTCCCCAGGTTGCCCAGGTGGGTCTCGGACCCACGGGCTCAGGCAATCCACTCACCTCAACCTCCCAAGGCACGGGATTACAGGCTTAGCCACTGAGCCCGGAAGATGTAGTCTTTCTTGCTTTCTGTGTAGTAGCCCAGGTTCCCTTGCCTGGATCAATCACTCCAGCCGATACCATAACTCCCTTCTTGAACTCTTCACTCAGAGGCAGAAGAAACCCCAAATGGCCACATGGTAGTCTTAACCTCTGGTTTAATGGGACCAGTCCATTTAGAATTAATACCTCTATACCAGAAGAGATATAAAATTAGACAGAAAAGAAGCAAGCATTTTGCTAGTGGGGTGCGAGGGGTAATGATGAGTGGTGTCACTCTCATTTCCACCTCTTGAGTCCTGTACTATTGTAGAAAGAATAACGTGATGAACACTGATTCCAAGAAGATAAAGCTTTCTGGAGAACCTTGCCCCAGGCCTGTAAGGTATCATCACCCTGCTGGTGCTGTAACAGCCTTCCAAAGGCTACTTCACCATTTTATCAAGCCAGCTGCTTCAGGATGATGTGGCACATGGTAAAACCAGTGCACTTTGGGAGCTTGAGCCCATCCCTGCACCTCTTTGGTTCTGACGTGAGTTCCTTGGTCAGAAGTAATGCTGTGTTGAATACTGTGGATAAGGATTTCTGTAAGTCCATGGATGGTAGTTGAGGCAAAAACATTGCATGCAAGGAGGGCAAATCCATATCCAGGGTACAGAGACAAAACACTCTTCCTTTCATAGTGAAAGTTGTCTAATGTGAGCAACGTGCCAGTAAGTGGCTGGCTTATCACCCTAGGAAGTGATGCTGGATTGTGACCAGTGTGGGTCTCTGCTGCTGGAAGCCTGGATGTTCAGTGGTGACCATACCCAGGCCAGTCTTGGTGAAGGGAAATCCATATTGCTAAGCCCATGTGTGACCTCCATCAACTTTGTCCATGAGGCCATCAGGCAATGACAGGGGTGGTTGGAGAAAGAGGCTAACAGGTTTCCACAGAATAGGTTATCCTATCCACTTGATTATTAAAACCCTCTTTGGCATGGGGCACAAATATCTTCACAATTTTTTTTTTCCCCATTCACGGAGGTCTATCCACATACCTCTTCCTCCAATTTTTTAATCATCAATTTTCAATCATACTTCTTCCAAGTCAACCATCCAGTCAAACTATTTGGCAATAGCCCATGAATTTCATGCCTGTCTGTTTTCCCTTCCAAGCAAAGTGCACAGCCAGCAGCACTTTGTCCTAAGTTCTGTCCACTGAAAAGATTTCCTTTCACTGCTGCTCTTCAGGGATATACCAGGGAGGGGTTGTAGTGCTGCAACCATCTACTTTCAGACGGTGACTGCATATCATGTAGAACCTGGCATATCTGTGAACTAGGCTTAAGTCTCCACTTGCATTGTCAACAGATCAGAGGGAAATTCCGATAAGGTCACAAGTGGAGACTGAGAGAGAAGGCAGTAAAACAGAAATGGGATTTGTGACATTTGAACCACACTGGAATGGAAAGGCTGTCAAGATTTTTTTCTTTTTTTTGAGTTGGAGTCTCACTCTCACCCAGACTGGAGTGCAGTGGG
>NW_007252862.1:6938-8690 GCF_000164805.1 Carlito syrichta
TGCCCAGGTGAGTATAGAACATGCGGGCACAGGCAATCCACTCTCTTTCATCCTCCCAAAGTGCTGGGATTACAGGCTGAGCCACCGATCCTGGCCGACTATCAAGATTTTGAAAACTAAGTTAGAACATTGGGCTGGAGAGCTGGAAAAAGGGGGAATTATATTTTGGAGAATGGGCTCCTTTTAGGACAGGCTTTCCTTGCTAGGTAAGTAAGTGTTTCAGGAACCCATTGGCATCAATGCACCAGCTAGTGTTGTTGTAAAGTAGGGTCTGAGCAATTAAATAACAGCCCACCAGCTTAATTTTAACAAAGGAGAAGTTTATTAGTCAAGGCTCTGCCAGCTGGAGACAGCTTGCAGGAAGAGGATTCCAAGCAAGATGGCCCCGAAACCCCACTCAGAGCTCCCTTAAGTAGTCCTAGCTTACATTTTGGTTAGCTAAAGTTAGAGTTGGACATTTTCCAGAGCTCTTATTGCAATATTCTGCCAACATCAGCAAGCTAGTGAGTTTACAGAAGCAGATGTGTAGTGGGTAAAGATACAATTTATCTTGCAATGTTTACAGAGGAGAAACCAAAGAAAAACCTCCAGGAAGGGAGTAATGCCTGTTTCAAGGCTGAAGTCATTTCTTTCATCCTCCCCCCATACAATTCCAGGGGCAGAGGCTGCTTCTTTTCCCTTTCACAGTTGGAAGAGGCTATGCTCTGCTTCAGGTAATTATTTTTTTGGAGGATCTTTCAATGCATTTGCCCATTTCATGAATGGTGATTTGCAAGTGCACCTGCCACACTTCCCTGAGTACTCAGCAGTTTTTACCCAAAACGGCATGACTTCCATGCCCACCCTTCCCACTCACCTGATCTCAAGTGACTTTTTATTGTTTCTCTGGATAAAAAAGTCCTCAAAGGGAAATATTTTGCTGATGTGGAAGAGGCCAAATAAATGAACAAAAGGCAGAAACTCTAAAAGGCTTCAAGGTGGACTAGTTCAAAAACTGTTCTGAGCAATGGAAAAAGCATCTCAGTAGGTGTATTGCATCAAACAAAGAGTACTTCAAAGGTGAGACTGAAGTTTTAACATGTAAGATTAAATATGTAATAATTTTTTGTAAGTAAATTTCTATATTTAGAAGGGGGCTCCTCTCTTGTACCTCTGAAGTAGAACATTGTTAGTGTGTCTCTGGCCTTGTCAGCTGAAAGCAAACCACTCCTGGTGGACATTAGGACCAGGTGTGTAGAAAAATCATCCTCCAGATTAGATCAGAAGCTGCACATCAGTGCCAGGGAATGTGTTAATTTACTGCAGCCATGAAGCTTGCCATCTGGCACAGCAGCAGCAACCGAAGTCACCTTGGTTAAGCTTCTGCCAACCCATTGCCATTCTTCAAGATCTATCTGTCTTCTGCATAGACAAGGCAGGAGAGTTGAATGGGGATGTGGTGGGAATCTTGCATGTTTCAAGTCCTTGATGGTGGCATAATGGACCTAACAGATGAGAGAACCAGTGTGGGCACCCTCCAGCTGCTGACTGTGGTTGTTCCAACTAGGAAGGTGACCACAGGATGGGCTCAGGGTCTCACTGAATTCACTGTGATATGGACCTGAGCAAAACTCCACATATCACTTGAACTCCATAAGCCCACATTCTGATAGGGGCCAGAGTGACCTTTTGAGTTTCCTGGGGGTGATGTCGGGTCAAACCAGTGTCTGGTAGTCCATCAAAGGTCTGATCATTCTTTTCCTCAATGCATAG
>NW_007252863.1:0-22650 GCF_000164805.1 Carlito syrichta
GGCAAAGACTTTTCCCAGTCTGTAGGCTGTCTTCCTGCTCTCTTGATGGTTTCTTTGGCTTTGCAGAAGCTTGTCAGTTTAATAAGGTCCCATTTGTCTATCTTCTCTCTTAAGTCCTGTGGGTTTCGGGTTTTGTACAGGAATTGGATGCCAGTTCCGATTTCCATGAGAGTATTTCCTTCCTTTTCTAAGGTTCTTATGGTTTGAGGTTTTACATTTAGGTCTCTGATCCATTTGGAGTTAACCTTTGTGCATGGGGATAGATAAGGGTCCTGTTTCAATCTTCTGCATGTGGTCAACCAGTTTTCCCAGCACCATTTACTGAATAAGTTCTCTTCTCCCCACTGGTAGGTGGTGGGGGCTTTGTCGAAGATGAGTTGGTTGAGGAATTGAGGTTTTGCTTCTGGAATCTCAATTCTGCTCCATTGATCTATATACCTGTTCCTGTACCAATACCAAGCTGTTTTGATGATTGTAGCTTTATAGTAAAGTTTGAAGTCTGGTATTGTGATACCACCTGTTTTGTTTTTTTTTACTGAGGATTGTTCTGGCTATTCTTGGACGTTTGTGTTCCATATGAATTCCTGTGTTGTTTTTTCTAGGTCTGAGAAGAATGTTGTTGGTAATTTAATGGGTATTGCATTGAATTTGTAGATTGCCTTAGTAAGATGGACATCTTCACAATGTTGATTCTTCCGATCCATGAGCATGGAATATTTTTCCACTTGTTCGTGTCAGCTTTGATTTCTTTGAGCAGTGTTTTGTAATTTTCATTATAAAGGTCTTTCACGTCTCTGGTTAGGAAGATGCCAAGGTATTTCATTTTTTTTGTGGCTATTGTGAATGGAATTGTGTTTTTTATTTGGGTTTCTGTTTGTTTATTATTGGTGTAGAGAAATGCGATTGTCTTTTGTACATTTATTTTGTATCCTGAGACTTTGCCAAAGGCCTTTATCAATGTAAGGAGGGCTTTGACAGATTCTCTTGGGTTTTCGAGGTACACCATCATATCATCTGCATAGAGAGATAACTTGACTGCCTCTTTTCCTATTTGAATACCTCTGATTGCCTCCTCTTCTCTGATTGCTCTAGCCAGGACTTCCAATACTATGTTGAACAGGAGGGGAGAGAGTGGGCATCCTTGTCTAGTTCCAGTTTTCAGGGGAATTGGTTCCAATTTTTGTCCATTTAGGAGTATGCTGGCTGTGGGTTTCTCATAGATGGCTTTTATTATTTTGAGGTATGTTCCCCGTATGCCTAGATGTTCAAGGGTTTTTATCAAGAAGGGGTGCTGGATTTTATCAAAAGCTTTTTCTGCATCTAATGATATGATCATGTGGTTTTTGTTTTGACATCTGTTGATGTATTTAATTACATTTATGGTTTTACGAATGTTAAACCAGCCTTGCATGCCAGGAATGAAGCCTACTTGGTCATGGTGGATGATTTTTGAGATGTATTGCTGAATCCGGTTTGCTAGGATTTTGTTGAGAATTTTAGCATCTGTGTTCATCAAAGATATTGGCCTGTAGTTCTCTTTCTTTGTTGGATCTTTACCTGGCTTGGGTATCAATGTGATGTTGGCTTCGTAAAATGATTTGGGGAGAGTTCCATCTTTTTCAATCGCCTGGAATACCTTCAGTAGGATTGGTATCAGCTCCTCCTTAAATGTCTTGTAGAATTCTGCTGGAAAGCCATCTGGACCAGGGCTTTTTTTTGTAGGAAGTTTTCTTATTACGTGGTCGATTTCCTTGATTGTTATTGGTCTATTTAGGGTCTCAATTTCTCTTGTTCCAACCTAGGTAGGTTGTGTGATGTCAGAAAGTCCTCCATTTCCTTATGGTTTTCAAGTTTGTTTCCATACAAGTGTACGTAGTAGTCTCTAATGATCTTTTGTATTTCTTCAGGGTCAGATGTGACTTCATCTTTTGTGTTTCTGATTATGCTTATTTGGTTTTTTTCTCGTTTTTTCTTGGTCAGTTTAGCTAGGGGACCATCAATCTTGTTTACCCTTTCGAAGAACCAGCTTTTTGTTTCATTGATTTTTTGTATTATCTTTTTGTCTTCTATGTCCTGGATTTGGGCTTTTATTTTGGTGATCTGGATTCTTCTGCTGAAATTAGGATTTTTGTGGTCTTGCTTTTCCAGCTTCTTTAGGTGACTTGTTAGGTTGTGAATTTCTGTTCCTTCCATTTTCTTCATGTGTGTTTGTAGGGATATAAATTCCCCTCTTACTACAGCTTTTAGGGCATCCCAGAGATTTTGGTAAGATGTCTCTTCATTTTCATTTGTTTCCAGGTATCTTTTGATCCCTGTTTTGATTTCGTCATTGACCCAGGAGTTGTTTAGCATCATGCTGTTTAGTGTCCATGTCTTTGTGGGTTTTGGGGGGACTTTGTTGGTGTCAATGTTTATTTTTATTCCACTGTGGTCCGAGAAGGTGTTTGGTAGAATTTCAGTCCTTTTAAATTTGCTTACACTTGATTTATGGCCGAGTATGTGGTCGATCTTAGAATATGTTCCATGTGGTGATGAGTAGAATGTACATTCTGTGGTCTTTGGATGGAGGGTTCTGTGGGTATTAATTAAGTCCATTTGGTCCAAAGTCACATTGAGGTTCCGGATCTCCTTGCTGATTTTTTGTCCTGATGATCTGTCTAGGGTTGTGAGTGGGGTATTAAAGTCCCCAGTTATGATAGTCAATACCTTTCTTTAATTTTCCAAGAAGTTGCTTTATGAAAGTTGGCGCACCTATGTTGGGTGCATATATGTTTAGGATAGATATTTCTTGTTGATGGATTGAGCCTTTTATCATTATGTAGTGGCCTTCTGTATCTTTTTTGATTTTTAATACTTTGAAGGGTATTTTGTCTGAAATTAAGATGGTTACTCCTCCTTTCTTTTGTATTCCTTTCACCTGGAAGTTTGTTTCCCATCCTCTTACTTTGAGTCTGTGGGTGTCCTTTCTAGTGAGGTGAGTCTCTTGAAGGCAATAGATTGTTGCCTGATGATATGTTATCCATTTTGCCAATCTATGTCTTTTCAGTGGTGCATTTAGTCTGTTCACATTTAGGCTAATAATTGAAATGCAAGAGTTGATCCCTGTCATAAGGTTCTTACAGAGTTGTTCCTGTTTATTTGTTGTCTTTCTTTGGGTTTTGGAGTTGGTTCATGTGTGTTTTTAATCTTTTGCCTGTACTCTTGTGAAGAATGCTGTTGTTCTTTTTTCTTTTTCTTCTGTGTTCAGTACTTTCTTAAGTGTTTCTTGTAGAGGTGGTCTGGTGGCGGCGTAGGTTCGTAGGGATTGGATGTCTGGAAAAGATTTCAATTCTCCCTCATTTATGAAGCTTAGTTTGGCTGGGTAGGTTATTCTTGGTTGAAATTGTTTCTCTTTTAGAACTTTGAAGATAGGGCTCCAGGCTCTCCTGGCCTGAAGGGTTTCTGTTGATAAATCTGCTGCTATTCTAATTGATTTTCCCTGGTAGGTAGTCTGGCCTTTTTCTCTTGCTGCCTTTAGGATTTTTCCTTTCATAGTTACTTTGTTTAGGCGAATTATTATGTGTCTGGGAGTTGGTCTTCTCGTTTGTTGTCTTGCAGGGGTTCTCTGAATCTCTTGTGTTTGAATTTTTTCATCCTTAATGAGATGAGGGAAGTTTTCTTGAATGATTTCATGAAATGTTTGTTCCAGTGTGGCTTCGGTTTCTCTTTCTGCCTCAGGAAGCCCAATTATTCTTAGGTTTGGTCTCTTGAAGTGATCATTCATCTCTTGCAGGTTTTGTTCTGTCTTTTTGAGCTTCTTTTCTATGCTTTTGACAGTTTGGGTTAGTTCTGTGTTTTGGTCTTCAAGCTCTGAGATTCTTTCTTCGGCTTGGCTGATTCTGCTTTCCATGCTTATTAGTCTGTTGTTCATTTCCATCACAGTATTCTTTACTGCTGTCATTTCTGACAACAACTCCTTCCTATTTTCCTCTTGTCTCTCCTCAATTTTTTTAATTCTCTCCATTAATGTCTTGATGTCTGGGTTTGTTGCATGTAGCCAGTCATTCTGGGGACTCTTCATTGTCTGTGTTCCAGAATCTGTTTTCTCATTGTCTGATCTCCCAGGGGTCTGTGTAAGACCTATATTCTTCTTTTGGTTTTTCATTTGTGCAGTTTTTCCCCCTCCCTACTTTTTCCTTCCCTCCACGTCACCATCTTCTTTAATTCTGTTATTCAGGGGTAAAAGGATTGGTTTTACTTCTGTTTGTTCAATCTCCTATTCTTTATGTATGTCCTCTTACTTTGTTCAATTCTGAAGTTGCACTGTAGGTTGAAGGTGGTCCTTTTTGCAGTTTTGAGATGTACTTAAGGGGAGAGCTGTGATTCAAAATCTGTCTGCAGGTCCTGGTATTCGCTGACAGGTGTGTGGATAATGTGGAACCCATTTCCCACTGCCCTGGAATCTGTCCGTGCAGTGGGGCTGTAGGTTTACTCCCTGAAATAAAATGTGGTTAGCAGAGGGGAGAGAATGGAGCAGATAGTGGGTTGAAGAGGGGAGTGGAGAGATAGAGGAGTAAGGGGGGAAACAAACGAGTGTGCCAACAAATAGAGAGAGAGGCCTATACTGAAACAGATAAAAACAATAGACCACAGCTACAGTCGAACCAACTCTCATACAAACAAAAATAAAACATATAGTGATGCTAACATACCAGCTATCCAACCACCTTATTAGTGTGCTGTTCCTCTATACAAAGACATGGTTTACAGACCGAAGAAAAGAGAAGAAAAGGAAAAGGAAAAGAGAAAAAAGGGAACAATACAGTAGGAATAGAATTAAGTCATTAAACTAATAGAATCAATGAAGCACACTCTGAGACATTTCGTTTAAGTCCAATGTCCTTTCAGGTCTGATTTCTAGTTTTCTTTTCAAGCTGGTAAATTAGTTTGCAGTTAGGGTCAGTTCCCCTGATCTGCTGTGAAGGACAGTTCAGATTAACCTCGGTTCAGAAGTTTGGTCTATGTCTTTATCAAACTTGTTTCTCCCATTTCGGTGTTGTTACCTTGAATCACCAGCAGGTGGTGCTATCTCATCTGCTCACCCCAGAGTGAGTGCAATGGACAGGAACAAGATGGCTGCCTGCCTCCAAGCAGGCAACAGGAGCCCCACGCCGGGCGGGCAGGACAGTCTCGGACGCAGGAGCGGTGGCAGTGATCCCAGCAGATCTTCCCTGACGTGGTTTGGTGTGGACCTCCTCAGGCCGGGTTGTGATGAGCTACCCGTCCCAGAGGCCGCGGCGGCGGCGGTGGCAGGACAGTGCAATGCAGTAAAACTGTCCAGTCGTTGCGATGTTCCAGCGGTGGCGATGGCCGAGCTCTGTCTGAAGAGCAGGCTGCAATGCTGGGGTCCCCAGCCCCCCGGGGCAAGAGTCAGAGACCCACTGCAGATCTCCCTTGCAGAGGGCTTCAGATGCCGGGTTGCCCGGTCGCCATCTTGCCGCGCCCCCCCCATTTTATTTTCTTATTTTATTTTTTTTGAGTTGGAGTCTCACTCGGTTGCCCAGACTAGAGTGCAGTGGCCGCTCCCGGCCACCGCAGCCTCGACCTGCTAGGCTCTGGTGATCCTTCCGCCTCAGCCTTCCGAGTAGCTGGAACTACAGGCATGCACTACCACGCCCGGCTGATTTTTTGATTTATTGTAGAGATGAGGTCTCGCTGCCCAGATGGGTCTCGAACCCGCGGGCTCAGGCAATCCACTCACCTCAGCCTCCCAAAGGCGCGGGATTACAGGCTGAGCCACCGAGCCCGGCTTGCTCATTTTAAAAGTCAGTGCCTCCTGGCTTCCACCTGATTTCCACTTCTTCCAACATGGCTGCCCTGCTCCAGGAAAATCCACCAGCCTCTACTCCCCTGGCTCCCCAGGTGCTACCTGATTCCTCAGTCTTAGAGTCAGCCAGGCTCTGGAAAGCTGCATAAGTTCTCTGGGCTTCAGCTTCCTCAATGGGAAAATGGAGAGCCCTTATACATAGAGGAGTTATGAGAATCAAGTGATATAATATAGACGCCAGGCTTAGCACAGTACCTGGTTCACAGTAAGTCATCAAATGCTCATCTCCTTCCCTCCAATCTTTAAAAGTTGTTTTAATAGAATTCCCAATGACTCGGTGGGAGATGCAAGCTGCATTAAAAGGATATAAGACTCCTTACAATGCCCAGAAAGAGAGACGACTTATTCAAGGGCACAGGCAGGGCAGCTGGTAAGCAGTGGTGTTGATGGGGGAGGTGGTAGGGACCCCTGAGGGACTAGGACAGAACTCAGAAAACAGTCAGGAGAGCAGGAAGACCAGTTGTTTCATGGAGAGCCCAGAAGCCAGGCATGAGAGTGAGCTGGGAGCTTAGAGAAGTAGGGTCTGGTCACCTTCAGGGAAGGCCCCAACCTTCCCACTCTGTTCCTGATGGGTATCTCACCACCACATACTAATACATGCCAATATACACCACTTTCTGCCCAGATTCACCTTAATTATACAGAAGTGAGGGACAGTAACACATGCTATGTTTCAGACTGTTTCTTCCCATGCGTGTGTGATTGGCTGTGGAGGGAATTTGGGGCCAGAGCTAGTGGAGAGTTTTCACTATGTTTATGCTGTCATAAGCAAGCTCATTAGGATGAAGAATAGTATAAAGAGTTAACAATCACTTGGAAACTGAAGTGGAATGGAAAAGACCAAGGGTGGAAATTAGCATCAGAAAATGTGACAGAAAAAATGTAAAGGGAGGCAAACAAAGCTTCCTCATGGGTATAAATATCTTGCATCTTTTTTTTTTCAGTTTGATGAGGTCCCACTTGTCTATCAATATCTTGCATCTTTGCTGCATTATTTCATCTCTGTTGATATTGATTCAAGATATTTTGTCAGACCCTTCTATAAGCCAAGCACTGACCTGAGCCCTGGGGAAGCCCCCCGACCTCATGGCACTCACCTTCTAGAGGTAAGCAACAAATGAGCACATAAATAACACCCAATAGCAAAAAATGCAAAGTGACAGAACAGAGTGACTGGCCACAGAGTATACTCAAGAAAGGCCTCTCTGAGGAGGTAATATTTGGGTTGAGACCTTTAAGGCAAGAAAGGGCCAGCTATGCAAAGTCTAAAGGGAAAGTGTTCCAGATAGCAGGAAATCTGGGGAAAGGACCCAAGTTGGGAAGAAATGTGGTCAGCTGGAAGAGCTGAAAGAAAGCCAGCATGACTGGAGCTTGGTGGATAAGGAGACATAGAAAACAAACTAAGGTTGGAGGGGAGGAGAAAACAAACTAAGGTTGGAGGGGCCAGATCTTAAAAGACTGTGAATGATATTAAGTTTGGGTTTTATTTTAACATTGATAGGAAGCAGCTAGAGGTTTTTCAACAGAGGAGTTATTTGTTTAAATTTCATTCTTTCAGGAATGGCAGAAAAATATACTTGATTTATGGATTATAAAGATCATTTTGAGTGTCCCAAAGAGAATGAATGGTAAGAAAAGAAGCAGGGCAGGCAAACCATTAAAAAAACCATTGCAGTACTAGTGAGAGGTGACAAAGACTTAGCCAGGATGGCAATACTACAGAGGAGAGATGAGGATGGAATCAGACAGGACATGGAGGTAGAGTCAAGACTTGTTAACAAACTCAGACAGGTGTGTGTGAAGAGCTGGAACAAATATAGAAGAAAAGAATGACCTGCAAAATGGCTGTGAGTATCTCATATCACTGAATTTCAAACTAAGCAACCTAAAGGCTTCAGCCAGGTCTTGGGATTCCTATGGGACACTAATGCTTGGTGACCTGCTTCCAAACTGCAGGGATAAAATGGTCCTGCAACTGATTTAATTGCTAGGAGAGCTGTAAATCTTAGCTATGGGTTTTTAAAAAAATGATTGTAATAAAATATTTTTAATGTACAATTTTAATAATTTTTAAGTGGCATTAAGATCAGCGGTACTACATGTTCTCACTCATAAGTGGGTTCTGAACATTTATCACAATACTGTAAGAGAGGAATTGGCAGTAGAAGGACACTGCTGGTGGCGGGGGTGGGGGGGAAGCAGTGTCACATAACATCACTAAGGGTACCAAAGTTAGGACCAGTGGGAGGCCCAAACTTCATCTGCACATAGATCACTTATGTACCTAATCCTGTCTTGTACCCCACATCTTTAAAATAAAATAAAGGAAGACAAAAAAAGAAATAAAAACATCTCAAAAAAAGATCAGTGGCACTAAGTTCATTTACATTGTAATGCAACTATCACCATCACCCACCTCCAGAACTTTTTCATGTTCCCCAACTGAAACTCTATACTCATGAAACGCTAACTCCCTGTAGCCCCTCCCCTGGTCCCTGGCCATCACTATTCTACTTTCTGCCTCTGTTAATTTGACGACTCTTGGTACTTCATATAAGTGGAATCATATACTATTTGTCCTTTTGTATCTGGATGGCTATAGGCTTTTAAAACTAAGGTTCAACCAACTCATACTAACACCATCATTTAGACCTAGCCACAGCCTCCAGGGAATGGTCTGGTAGTAAACTCATTTCTTACCATTTCTCAGTGCCTTATCCCATAGAGGGGGTGGCCGGCCCACCAACCAAAGCCCTCTCCCTTCTTCTCCTCTACCTGTAACATGTGGTCTAGCTACTGGGCACTAAGCTTTAGCATGCCACCTACTGAATGTCTAAAATCAAACACATTCAAAATCATATTCACATTATAAAATTTAAAAATCTCTGAAAGGCAAAATTTGTCTTTGTCATTTGACTAATGACCAGGAAATTATCCATTCTTCCAGTATGCTGCAAGAGATTTCTATTGCAAAGCACATTTTAAGGCTTTGAAAATACTCTCAATGACAATTTTGTGTACCCAGCCAATCGATGCATGAAGGTATGATATTAATCTAAGAATTAATATTCTAGCTCCAGAGGTGGGTGAAAGAGCAGGCTTTTAATAAAAATTATTTATTTTTAATTTTTTTTAGTTTAGTTTTTAAATCTGGGGTACAATTCAGGGTCTGGTATACAAATGGTCATTACACAGGTACCCTTGTTGATGAAGTGTGCCCCCTGCCCAGCAGTTTCCCACTACTGACATTGTTTATAGTATTATGATAATTGCTCAAGGTCTGCTTATGAGTAAGAACATGTGGTACTCAGTTCTTTGTTTCTGTGACAGATCACTCTAAATCCATCCAAGTTGCTGCAAAGTTCATAATTTTGTCATTTATGGCTGGGTAATATTCCATCATGTATATGTACCACTTTTTTTTATCCAGTTCTCTTTTGATGGGCAGTACAGTTGGTTCTATGTTTTTGCTATTGTGAATAATGCAAGCAGGCTTTCTTAATTGCTTCTAAATGAAAAGGTTTTTGCAAAGATTACAAGATATGGGCATAGTACACAATTTCTTTTTCAAGTTGTAAACTGTAGGGTTGTGCCTTTAACATTTATTTTCTTTTTAAATTTTTTTTTTTTTTTAGTTGGAGTCTCACTCTGTCACCCAGACAGGAGTGCAGTGGCCACCGCAGCCTCGACTTCCTGGGCTCCAGTGATCCTTCCACCTCAGCCTTCCAAGTAGCTGGAACTACAGGCGTGAGCTACTATACCTGGCTAATTTTTTTTTCTTTGATTTATTGTAGAGATGAGGTCTCACCAAGTTGCCCAGGTGGGTCTCGAACCCGCAGGCTCAGGCAATCCACTCACCTCAGCCTCCCAAAGCACGGGATTACAGGCTGAGCCACCAAGCCCGGCTTTTAAATTATTTTCTATTTTAAAGATGTGGGGTACAACATAAATGTTTTAATTTAATGCTGCCTCTATCTTCTTTGGAATATGTGGGAAAGAAAGGTTAGGATGTCTAAGGGAGTTTCTCACCATGCAGGCAAAGTACAGCACACATGGAGAGGGAAGAGGGGGATGTTAACAATCAAAGTCAATGCGCAGACAGTTCTTAATATGTGCCAGGCACTCTTCAATTCTACACACATATATACAACTATCTTTGCATCAATGCTATGAGGTAAATACTATTAGTATCTCTACCTTGCAGAGAAAGAAACAGAGGCATAGAGAGGTTAAGGGACCGTCTCATGGTCAAGCAGTTATTTAGGGATAAAGCCAGCATCTGAACCCAGATAGTCTCCATTAGCCAGAAGATCCCCAAGAAAACAGGGTCCTGTTTTTGAGGAACCAAGAGGTAGTAATGCATCAATGTTGACTTTTTAATTTTGATATTACTGATTAAGCATCCTGATTTCTAAAATCAAAAGTTTGAAATGAGCCAGGCTTGGTGGCTCAGCCTGTAATCCTGCACTTTGGGAGCCTGAGGTGAGTGGATTGCCTAAGCCCGCAGGTTCGAGACCCGCCTGGAACTTGGCGAGACCGCATCTCTACAATACATCAAAAAATTAGCTGGGCATGGTAGCGAGCGCCTGTATTCCAGCTACTTGGAAAGCTGAGGCAGAAGGATCACCGGAGCCCAGCAGGTTGAGGCTGCAGTGGCTGGGAGTGGACATTGCACTCCAGTCTGGGTGACAGTGAGACTCTAACTCAAAAAACAAAAATGTTTGAAATGATCTAAAATCAGAAATATTTTGTCTGCCAACATGATGCTCAAAGGAAATGCTCATTGGAGCACTTTCAGATTCAGATTTTTGGGTTTGAGATGTTTAACCTGTATAATACAAATCTCCCCAAAATCTGAAAATCAAAATACTTCCCGTCTTAATTATTGTGAATAAGAGATTCTCAACCTGTATACTGCAGTTATGCAGGAGACAGTCCTTGGAAACACACACTGAAGTCTCCAGGGACAATGATGCATCATGTCCACAACCTAATCTCAAATAATTCATGGGGAAAATGCCATGTGTACTGTGCTTCTAATGTTTCTGTGAGTTTGTAATTATTTCAACATTTAAAAATTTAAAAATAAAACAGTAGGCACACTCCTTGCAAAAGGAAAACCCCCAAAAGTTTATGTTTTGTACACAGAGAGAAATGAACAATATATCCTAAAAT
Organism: Carlito syrichta; assembly: GCF_000164805.1. NCBI lineage: Eukaryota > Metazoa > Chordata > Mammalia > Primates > Tarsiidae > Carlito > Carlito syrichta. Next base: position 11,042 of record NW_007252863.1, read on the forward strand.
CAGAATCAAATATCTATTACTCTGAGTAGTTTCTACTCACATATTTTGTTTTTGAGCTGAGAATGAGTGAGCATATATGACATGAAAAGTAAAACCAAATACCAACAATAGCTATCTTACTGGTTGGAGAATAAGGCAGTCCATAAAGCTGCTCTTCATAAGAGCTGTTCTCTTAATCTTGCCAACCTGTTTGCCAACAAGGCAGGCAAAGCATTAATATTAAGCTTAAAGAATGTTCATACCTATCATCCTGTTCCCATTAGAGAGAAATAAACCAAACACATCTGTAACTATGAAATGTTATTTAAATGTACGTGACATTTTGAAAAAACAAATGCAGTTATTTCATCATTGTCCTGATGATAATTTTAGGGATCATATGAGAAAACAACTCTGTACAAAAGAAAACTGTGCCCTGCCTACCAGAGGTCCAACCCCATGTTATGATTATTTAACTATCTGGGCTTTTACAGCTTCCTCAGATCCATGAGTTCATTCTTCTATCATGATTATTATTACATATTGAAAAATTATAGTTGTATATAATTATGGGGTACAAAGTGATGTTATGATTTCTGAATACAGTATGGAAAAGTTAAACCAAACTAATTCACATATCCATCACTGCAAATAATTGACTTTTTTTGCGATGAGAACATTTGAAATTTACCTTATCAGTGATTTTGAAATGTGTAGTATGGATATCCTTTTTACCATTGTAAAGCTGATTCAGGCTCCTCCCAAAGGGTTCAAGAGTGGGGCCTCCCCGTGGGACTGTCTAATTTCAAAACACTAGCAAACCAATGAACTCTGGAAACATATTTTCATTTAGTTTTCTTTTATAGATGTAAAAGACACTGTAAGGGGCAAGAGTAGGAAAGGAGTAAGCATTTTCTTATATGCCAAGCACTGCACGAGGTACTTTAAATATTATCTCTTTTTTTTTTTTGAGTTGGAGTCTCACTCTGTCACCCAGACTGGAGTGCAGTGGTCGCTCCCGGCCACCGCAGCCTCAACCTGCTGGGGCTCCAGCGATCCTTCCACCTCAGCCTTCCAAGTAGCTGGAATTACAGGAGCGCGCTACCATCCCCATCTAGTTTTTGATTTATTGTAGAGATGAGGTCTTGCCAAGTTGCCCACGGGGGTCTCGAACCCGCGGGCTCAGGCAATTCACTCACCTCAGCTTCCCAAAGCATGGGATTACAGGCTGAGCCACCAAGTCCAGCTAATATTATCTCTTTTAAACTGCATAACACCACTACAATATAGGTCCCTGTTTTATAAAGTAGTATGTCCTTATTTTCAGTTCATAGCCAATAAATTGCTGAGTCAGGATCTAGCTCAGAGTATCAAACACCAGTCTGTGCTCTCTCCTTTATGTATTCAACAACTTACTTATTTAACAAATATTTACCAAGTGCCTACTATATGCCAGATCCTGGGAATTCAGCAATGCACAGCACATAACCTCTGCTTCAAGGAGAATAGAGCCTAGTAAAGAGATGACAAAGTGAACAACAATTTCAATATAGTATGACCGATATCAAATCAATAATTCTCTCCTTCAGTGGACCAAAAACTCTATAAGGGCAAGAACCAGAGCCTGCCACAAAGCAGATCCTTAATAAATATCTGCTAAGTGAATCAACATGTGAATGATATACTGTAATAAGGCACCAATGCTTCCGTGTGCTCTGGCACTTAGCATAGTACACCGCAGAGAGAAGAGGCTCAAAGTAGTTATTTAAACATCGATTATTGCATGTAAATGCATAAAATAAATACCTGCAGACAGAAACAGGGCTTCTCTTCTGAAATAAGATACTTATCAAACTGTACCACAATTATTCTTATCAAAACAATCATCTCATAGTTACCACTCACTAAACTGAGATTTCCTTACCAGGAGACATAAAGAACATGGATCCTGTGCATACTATTCTTGGCTTCCTCCAGAAAATAAAAATAAGAAATTGTGTGTGTGTATGATATAAAAGTTTCATTATCTGAACATCAATTGATAGCAATAATGGGGAGGCAGATTTCAGCTTGATATAAAAAGAAACTTTCTAAAAAGCTGCACTACCCTAACAAAGCTGTCAACTTTCCATCACTAGACAAGTTCAGTCATGGGGGGAAGAAAGAGGTGTATAATGGAGATTAAATCATCACACAGAAAACTGGAATCAATGACCTTTAGGATTCCTCCTAGCCTCAGGCTTCCGAGTCCATGTTTCAGGCGCTTTCAGGAGCCTTCTCCAAGTATCAGCACTCATTCCCACAGCAGCAGCTCTTGTCTGATAACCATCAGCAAATTAGTAGACTGTACTTGGGCTAATGCTTCCGCTGCAGCCCTGATGGTTTGTTTATTATGACTGCTATACTCATTAGAGCCCACAGTGCCTCAAAATTAGTCTTGTTGAGTCTGACAAAGTGATGCTGTGCATATGCATACTCACAGAGTACAGGGGTTTATAAATCATCTCACACCCACCTCCCCTTTTGACAGAGGAGTAGGGAGGCCTGCACAGCATGCCCATGGCAGAACCTGGACCAGAACCCATGGCTAGTTCCAGGACTTGCTCTGCTCTACCAGGCTATCTACCCTTTGGGGTCCTGTCCTTCCCAGGCTGACCTTGGCTGATTGGGAACTAGGGATAAAAACAGCAACAGACTGTGACCAAGAGTTGCAACTACCATACAACCAGTGAAGCATGTTTCAAATCCACAGTTGTTATGGCCACTTAGCATAACACATGCAGGGCAGTATACAACATACCCATATTCAGATCTCAATTCTTGCCTCTACCTGTTCAATTTACAATCTTTAGTCTTTCATCTCCAGACTGGTTTATTCCATTGCAGACTGCCAAAGTTTAGCTTTCCCATTCCTGTCTGGAAAGTTTGAAAACTGACCTACAGAGCTAGGGGTAAAAACCAAATCAAATCATTAGGGCGATAAAGTTTATTCCTAGATCAAGAAGTCCTGATTAGTTCTGACTGGCCTACCTAACCCAATTTCAAAGAGCAGAGAAGACCTTAAAGTTTATTTGTTCTAACCTCTTCATTTTACTAATTAGGAAACAGAGGGTAAGGAACATGAAATAATTGAGATTCAATCAGCAGCACAGCTGAGGCTGACAGACCTGGTCCCCTAGATTTCAGTTTTTTGTTCAAAGTATCCCTATGCTTCCCTCCTCCTAATCTCAATCAGTATCTGTATTTTATAAGAATGCCTGAGACACAATGCTTGAAACTGACTTCCTGATGGCATCATATAGTAACTGGAGCCATTTCACACCATCTTCAGCTCCATCTGTTAACCTGCATATCAACTTGCTCGCAGTCAAGGATACAAAGCTATGCTGGAAAACAGTTAAAAGTGAAAGTGAGCCAGGCTCGGTGGCTCAGCCTGTAATCCCGCGCCTTTGGGAAGCTGAGGTGAGTGGATTGCCTGAGCCCGCGGGTTCGAGACCCGCCTGGGCAGCGAGACCTCATCTCTACAATAAATCAAAAAATCAGCCGGGTGTGGTAGCGCATGCCTGTAATTCTGGCTACTCGGAAGGCTGAGGCGGAAAGATCACTGGAGCCCAGCAGGCGAGGCTGCGGTGGCCAGAAGCGGCCACTGCACTCCAGCCTGGGCAACAGAGTGAAACTCCAACTCAAAAAAAAAAAAAAAAAGCTATAAAAATTTTTTTTTAAAGTGAAAGTGAACTCAGGCTAGTATGATCCCGGTTGGCAGTAAAACCATGTTTGGTGAAATACCAAAGTCTGATGGGAAAGGACAAAATGAGGACAAATTCCCAGGAGTAATCATAGAGGAAATAGCACTGGACTTTTACATGACATGCTCTCCATGGATCAAACAAGTATGTTGCCATAGATTATCAGGAAGGAGATTTGGGGAAAAAAATCACCCCAAAGTCTGAAGATCTGGACATTTCACATTGTTAGAGAAAGAAAAGGTAAGAAGGCGGCAGTACCAGACATCAATGACTCAGGAGTGAAAAGATTTCTCAAATGACAGTAGGAACCATGTCACATTGGATGTAGCATTAGAATTTCAAGGCTGGGGCTCTGGCTCTACCACTTAGCAGAATTTAACCTCAGATAAAAATAATAATAATAATCCCTCCATGATTTAGTTTTCTTAACTGTGGCATGGACATAATGATACCAAAAGCAAAAAAAGGAACAAGTATTGTGAGATGTCAGATACTACAACAGATGATTAGGATACAACATGAACAAGAAAGCTAAATTCTTTGTGAATATTCTGAAAACAAGTTCTTTATCAGATATATGATTTGCAAATATTTTCTCTGTGGTCCGTCTTTTCATTTTCTTAAGGTGTCTTTTAAAGCACAAAAGGTTTTTGTTTGTTTGTTTGAGTCAGTCTCACTCTGTCACCCAGGATGGACTGCAGTGGCATGCTCAAGGCATACTCCAGCATTGACCTGCTGGATTCAGGTGATCCTTCCACCTCAGCCTTTCAAGTAGTCAGAACTACAAGCACATGCTACCACGCCCATCTGATTTTTTGATATATTGTAGAGATGAGGTCTCACCAAGTTGTCCAGGCTGGTCTCAAAGTCCTGGGCTCAGGCAATCCGCTCACCTCAAACTCCTAAAGTGCTGGGATTACAGGCTTGAGCCACCGCACCTGGCCCACAGTTTTGAATTTTGAAAAATACAATTGATCTATTTTTTTCTATTGTGGATCATGTTTTTGGAGTCACATGTAAGACATCACTGTCAAGAAGATCATCTACAATCTTGAAAATTTTCTCCTGCGTTTTCCTCTAAAAGTTTCCTAGTTTAGCTCTTACATGAACGTATTTGATCCATTCTGAGTTAATTTTTGTGCATGGGCTGAGGTAAGGGTCTGAGTTCATCTTCTTTTTATATCTTATGTAAAAATGTCTATTTGTCAGACACATTTGCCATTATGGAGGTCACTGACAACTCTGACAAGGGCAGTTTCATTGAGTGGTAGAAATGAAAGCAACTAGAGTCAAGTGAAGGGTGAAAGGAAAGGAGAGGAAGTAGAAATACTAGGTTTAGGCAGCACTGACGATGAGGAGTTTGGTCCTGAAGGTAAAGAGGAAGCCTAATAGCTGAAGAAAGATGAGGCAAACAAAGTTCTTTGTTCGTTTGAAGGAAAATCTTCCATTGTACCAAGTGATAGGAATAGAAGATTTAACAGAAGATGAATACAGATGACAGTGGCCTGGAGGAAAAATTTTTAACGGAGTATGAAGCAAAGTTTCAGCTCAGATAAAAGTGGTTAAAAGTTACATGACTGTTGTTTTGGCATGTTTGTTTGCTTGTTTTGAGGGGGGATCTGACTTCCTTTGGGGACTGACCTCTCATCCAGTATGTCTAGTTTTAGTAGCAAAATTTAACCTTATCCCTGCCCTGCTAGGAGCATGGAAAAGACAGTCAGGCTGAGCCAATGAATTCTCTCAGGATTAAATATTGAGCGAAGAGACAGCAAGGAAGAAAAAAAATAATTGAGGTTGATTCGCCCCAGATGTTTCACCTTAACATGACCATAATACCATTCTGCTGACAAGGCTATAATAAAGTCTATTAAAGAAGCAATTCTAAATATAAATTTATAAGTCATTGTCCATTAAAATAATAATAATATTTCAGTAGAACTTTAAGTATACAAAGCACTGCAACAAACATTTCTTAACAAACTTTAAGCAAAGGAGGCTCATATATTATACCCATTTGACTGCTAATGGTACCTAACAGGGCCTGGCCTATAGCACTTAGTATGGGCTTAATAAATATATGAATGAGTGACTGATTAAATGATTTCACTACAATTACATAGCTAACGTGATCGACTTGAACTCAGATTGCCTCACTAAAAATTTAGAGACTTTCAAATGACTTATGTAATCACAAATTAAAAGAAGTGTTTTTCAAAAGATTATGCCTGTAATTTCTGGCTAGGACAGATGTTTTTTAAAAATCTTAAGGAAAGGATGGTGACTTTGGGACCTAAAATATAGGGGATACTAATTGTTAAGATAGGACTATGAGTGAAGTTTCCCTCATCTTAGTGAAATTAAAGCATCTACTGATAAAGTAGGTAGAGACTTGTTAAAAAAAATAATGTGTATCCAGCAGCTCGAGATGGTCTCAGATCAAGCAAGGAAGCACACTAGAGATGGTTGTTCTGTGGATATTCCTTCCTTCTAAGCACACATCTGTACTTAGGTACAGGGTGAAAAAGCTATAAAAAAAAAAAACCTATAAACGAACACTTCCTGATTCTGTTTTCAGCTGATAACTGATTAAGTTCTACCAGTGAGAGACACTGTCACAAGAACTAAAGGCAAAAAGCAGAGAAAGCCATTCTTCCTCTGGGAGTAGTTGGGGACAGGCCTGTGGACATCAGCAGATGGCAGATTTGGGTTTTGCTGGCTGCTTCAGGAGTAGGGGCCTCCTGAGACCCCACTTTGATGCTGCAGGCAGCTAGGATCGGCAGTAGCATCTTCCAGCAACCTTTATAAACCTTCACACCACATGTCCCTCCAATGATCATGTGTGCCCTGTTCCCTGTGTTTAAAACTCTTGCCACCCAAAATGTCTTGAATGGTTTCTGTTTCCCTGACTAAACTCCAAGGCAACAGACAAAAAGTGGAAGAGCTGTTGCGGCAAAAGGCAGAAAGGGGAGTGGGTTAGGACAGAGAGATGTGTGGCAGGCAACCGGAAAAGGCAAAGGTGTGTATGGGCCAAAGTAAGAATAGCAGAAACTTGCATTTTTTTAATATTTAGAGCACCAACTATGTTTTGGGCATTGTAGTAGATGATGGGAAAATAAAAGTGAATGAAGCAGAGTGTAGTCCTCCAGGATTCAGTCTAGTGAAGGAAAAGTAAGTGATGCAATGAATTAAACAAAGTGACAAACGGCAAATAAGTGATAAGCATGGCATGCTGTGGGTGTTCCTCAGAAAGGCGTTTGCATTACACCAGCAGGGGAGGCAAGCAAGAAGTGCTTCCCAGAGGAGGTAATGCTCTAGCTGGGTTTTGAAGCATGAATAGAAGTTGGCCAGCCTGGGGTGGGAGATACTTCCCAGACGACATGCCTTTCCATACTATTTTCGGCTCCTCCCACTGGAGGCCAACTACAATGATCCCTACAGAACACCTCTGGGTTGGTTACATATAGGAAGGGGAGCTAACTCCTGAACCAGAGGAGATGGTGATACATGTTTTGTTTTGTTTTGTTTTGTTTTGTTTTTCTCCCAAGCAGCACTTGTAGTAAAACCTAAGGCAATTATTAATACTTCCAGAGGACAACCAAAAGCAGTAAGACAAAGAGGAGAGAAATTTACATTCTTAATGAAACCACCAATAGGGTGAGCCCTGCTGATCTTTCTGCACAGTTGCCCTTGACAATCATACTACTGAATATCTCCAAATAGAGAACAAGGAAATATAACCTTTTTCATTCCCTTTTCAGGAAAAATTATATAGAAACATGGACCTCAGCATCTGCTTATAAAGTAACCTGGTTCCAAGATACCCAGAACTTCAGGAACTGAAAGAAATTAGGACAGGCCTCAAATGGTTGGGTTCTGGGAGATGAGTAATTAAACAAGTCAATACTTAGCAAAGAAATGCCACCAGATCACAAGAATTTAACACAAAGCAAACGTAAGGCAATTATGAACACAATCTTAAAAACAATACTGTGCTCTTTGCAAGTATATATTTATAATTAGTCATCTTATTAAAACCTCATTCTATCCTACAGCAATTTCACTTGTGAATATAACATCACAATGAGTGATTATTCATGACATGTGTTTGATGAATCTGTTCATTATGATTTGAAAAATTGCTATTACATGAGTCCTTCAGTGGTATAGTTCTACTCTTCGAATAGTTGAACATTTGGCTCTGCCACTATTAGTAACCCAAAGCCAATCACTTTGAAAAGTATGTTTAACTGGAGGTAAATAGGCTTTCCTCCTTTCTGTACTGAAACAAAATACTTTTTACTACAATTGGGATTCCAAAAACAGTAGCCATTATATCTAAAGATGAAGTTCTCCTTGGGTATCTCACTCACCAAGATGGCTGAGCTAATCTAAGTGAATATGGCTATTTTCCTTTTTGTAACATTCTATCAAATTCTCTTTATTGAAATCCAGAAGAAGGAAAAGAAAGAGCAACAATTTGTCATTGGGAAAATAACCCACATCACAATACAGCATAGACAGGTGTAGGGAAAGGGGACCAGAGGGACATGGATGAGGACAAAGTTCTGTAAGGCTACGTCATGGTGTTAGACTGAGGCAATGTGACACAGATGTTCTTGCCAGGACTATAAAGAGCATACCATATGAGACTGATCAGCACAGCAGAGGCAGCAAGGAAAAATCAAGAGACTGCAAGGTAGAGAGCTAATATGAAAAAAGCACCGGGCCTTTCATAAACCATAATGCTGATATTTGCTTCTATTTTTCATAGTTATAATACAAAGCCAGGTCAGTGGACCAGGCCTATAGCAAGTGCATTAGTGGCCCACTTCTCAGACAATGTTCTGAATAGGAGAAGTCACTTCACACAGCTGACTAATGATATTGCCTGGTCTTCAGGGACATACACAGGTTTGAACATAAAGGGACCTTCAAAGTTCTCTAATTGAGTGGTTCTCAACCTGCTCACTCAAGCTGTCAGCAGTTCACATCTGTGTTATAAAAATTAAATCCCTCTTCCATTGAATGTTACTAAAAATGATATAGGCTTCAAAGAAAAAAAAAAAGATCTTATTTCAAGAAATAGAAAATATACAGTAAATAGTCTCCAACATTTTAAATTTCACGTTTCAAAGAATATTAAAATTTACCACATTTAATAGAAACACCAAAAAGTAGCATATGCATATTATATCCCAAACTTTGTTCTTCTGTACATAAATCCATTCAAGAGAACAAAAAAGTTAATTTATTTGTATTTATTGAACCTCTACCATGAGCCGGATGCTGTCAGGTACAGGTACGGACAGGCCCTGCTTGCAAGAGTTGACAGCTTAGGTGCGGGGGCAGCTGATGCATTCTGGGAGCATGTGTTCAAGAACAAAGGAGCCTCTATAGACCTGAGAGCCCAATGAGAATAACAAGTGCTCCAGTCTTCCACAGTGACTAGCAGATGGAGAAATGTCCTTTGGTTAGTTACAAAATCTTAAGCCAGAAAAGACCTGTGGCTGCAGAGTTGACAAGAGTGGGAGCATGTTGAAGCATGAGCAGTAAACACCAAACCAGAGGGTTTTCTTGTAGAACAGTTCCTTTCTCATTAATCGGTAGCACTCACTCTATACTAAGAAACTAGTCCATTTTGAAACTCCCACAGTTTTATGTTAAGAGTCAGTGGCCATATGTTTTTACTTCATGTTGTGCTTTCTACTGGTCTTTCAATAGTTTAACTAGAGACTTCTAGCCTGCTTAGGATCTGTTAGCACTTCAAAGATAATTTTTCTAATTCAGTCACTTACACTAGCAAACACACAAAAAAATAACAGCTAGGAGAGCTAAAACAGATTTGTTTTTTTGCATAGCAGGGTATATAAAATGATATTACAAATCATGTCTGAAGTTATTCTACAAGATTCCTTAAAGTAGGGCACACCTTTGTGTTAATAAAAACCCCTATTCACAAAATACAAAAGTTTAATTATACACCATTTATCTACAGGTAGAATTTCCCACAAAGTCATTATCCAGACCACACTCACAAGCAGGTAAGAATAAACAATAAACAACGGAAAGAAAGGCAGAAAGTATAACTGCTACCACAAGCCCATGTGTTGTATGCTCCAAGAAACTTGAACCAAGCCACAAAGTTGTGCATAAAATATGGCCACAGATTTGAAGCAAGAATACACCCACAGCAGATACACTTGGCAGATTATCACTTAGGTATGATGCAGAACTACAGAAATCAGAAAGACTAGGAAAGGGCACTAGTACAGGTTCAATTAATTTAGGGACAAGCAGTCCCTGATACCCTATTAAGACTTCAACTGTTTTTGTTTCATTGCAAAAATCACTGGTGTTCATATGCATGATCTTAAAGTCACTGGTTATTAATCATGGGTATGGAGAATACCAACAGCAGAGCTTCTTAAATGGGCTTCTGCCAGCTAACAAACACCTCTGCCTAAGTTCATACAATATTAGACACTAGAAAAGTCTTTCTTAAACATTTTTTCCCATGACCCACATTTAACAATATATATTTATATATCAATCCAGTATTCATAAATATGTGGGAGGTTTGATAACCAATCTCCAAGATGGCCTTCAACGATCCTCCCTCCTGGCATTTATACCGCTTTATATTCCCCTCACAATGTACCAGGATCAGTATGGGTGACTAAGAGAATCATAGCAGAAGTCATGACATCTCACTTTTGAGATTAGGTTACAAAAGATATTACAGCTTCTGTCTTAGAGTTGTTTTCTTGTTCTCTGTCTTAGATCATGTGTGCTGGTAGAAACCAGCAAAGATCTCATGAGTGGTCCTAAGGAAAGACACATGTAGTAAAGAACTGAGGCTTTCTGCCAACAGCCACAAGAGTAGTGGATTTGCCAGAGACAATTGCAGCCCTGGCCAACAGCTTAGCTTCAACCTGAATCAACCATCCAGTTAAGCACCTCTCAGATTTCTAGCCTCCCCAAAATAGCAAATGTTTATTTTAGATGGCGTTTGGGGCAATTTGTTACACAAGAATAGATAACTCATGCAGGTATATAACTGAAACAAAAAATTTCAAAAACCTTACTTACCTTTAAACTTAGCGCTCAATACTGATATTTTCTATGATGCTACCCCATTTTTCAAATGCTGTCCGAAACCCGTTAAAATGATTATGACTTACAATAGGTTATAATCTGAGTGATTCAATAGACATTAGTAAGATACCAAATAACTGGAATACCATATATAAATACATATACATATTTATACATACGTATGTACAGAGAGAGAAAGACAGAGCGCTCCACTGCTAACAAACCAAATCCATATCTATTATCTCAATTGATTCTCACAATAACTCTGTTAGTAAGGCAAGGATTAAAATCACTACTTTCTAGATGAGTTGAAAACGGTACTAGAGAAAATCTATTTAATGTGGCTAAAGTTAAAAAACTAAGACCAACAGAACTGAGCCCAACACTCAGGCCTTCTGACTGTTGGTGCCCTTTCCACTAAGCTACCTTTACTATATTTCCCCTGATGTAATCTATTGTATAAATTTTGCAATATATATTTACATAAATAGTATGTATTTATATAAAATATATATTAGGCTGGGTGTTGTGGCTCAGCCTGTAATCCCAGCACTTTGGGATGCCAAGGTGAGAAGACTGCCTGAGCCCAGGACTTTGTGACCAGCCTGGGCACCTTGGTGAGGCCTTGTCTCTACAATAAATCACAAAAACTAGCCGGGCATGGTGGCATGCATCTGTAGTTCCAGCTACTTGGAAGGCTGAGATGCAGGGACCACCTAGCAGGTCAAGGCTGCGGTGACTGTGAGCATGCCACTACACTCCAGCCTAGGCAAGAAGAGTAAGACTCTA
>NW_007252863.1:22670-34097 GCF_000164805.1 Carlito syrichta
AAAAAAAAAAAAAAAAAAATATATATATATATATATATATTAGTAAGTATATATTATATATATATATTATATATATAGATTAGTAAGATACCAAATATATATTAGTAAGATACCAAATAACTGGAATACCATATATACATTATATATTTAAAATATATAATGTACATTATATATTTAAAAATATTGAGCCGGGCTCGTTGGCTCAGCCTGTAATCCCGTACCTTTGGGAGGCTGAGGTGAGTGGATTGCCTGAGCCCGCGGGTTTGAGACCCGCCTGGGCAGCAAGACCTCATCTCTACAATTAATCAAAAAATCAGCCGAGCATGGTAGCACATGCCTATAATTCCAGCTACTCGGAAGACTGAGGCGGAAGGATCGCCAGAGCCCAGCAGGTCGAGGCTGCAGAGGCCAGGAGCGGCCACTGCACTCGAGTCTGGGCAACAGAGTGAGACTCCAACTCAAAAAAAAAAATTGTATACTACATATACTTACATGACATTTTTAAACTACTATACAGAGTTTCATTTAATCATCCAGAATACCACACCTTCTTGGTTTTCCACATAACGCACTAGCGACTCCTTCTCAGATGCCTTTGCAGATTTCAGCCTCTCATTATTGGAGAGTCAGGGATTATCAGCCCTTCATCTTGTCTGTTCTGTGTCTTCATGTTCTTGCAGTCTTACCCCCAAGTCTCAGGGTTTTTAAGTGCTACTTATATGCTAAAGACTCCCAAATTGGTATTTCCAGCTCAGACTTCTTTCGGGTACCTCAGAATCATACATCCCCTTGCTTCCTTAATATCTCTACCTGAATGTCTAAAAGCAATTTCAAACCTCACACATCCAAAACTAAACTTCCAATCTTCCCTTTGCATCTGCTCTTCCCATAGCCTTCCCCATTTCAGTTGATGGCAACTCTATCCTACTAGCTGCTCAGGCAAAATACCCTGTAGTCATCCTTGACTCTCTAACCCTCACATCCAATCTACAACCCTGTTGGCTCTACTTTGATAAATACATCCAGAATCTGATGACTTCTCACCGCCTCCACTTCAATGACCTCCCCAAAAGGCCATTCTCAATAGAGCAGTCAGAATGATTCCATAAAAACTCAAGACCCATCACCCCTCTACTTAAACCCTGCAATTGTTCTCCATTTCACCCAGAAGAGTATTCCAAGTCCCCAAGTATTTTTTTTATAATCAATTTATTTATTTATTATAAAGATGTGGGGTACAATTCAGGGTTAGGTATACAAACATTGATCATGCAGGTACCCTTGTTGATGAGGTATGCCCCTGTCTCCCCTAGCAGTTTCCCTCAACTGCTAGTCCCACCCTGCCTCCCCTGACAGTTTTCCACTACTGCCAATCACTTTCTTATAGCATTATAATTGCTCAGTGTCACCTTATGAGTGAGAACGTATAGAACTCAGTTCTTTGTTGCTATGACAAATCACTGAGTATGATAGACTCCAAGTCCATACAGTTTGCTGCAAAGTTCATATATTTGTCCTTCTTTATGGCTGCATAGTATTCCATTGTGTTTATGCACCACATTTTTTAAATCCAGTCCAGCTTCGATGGGTAACACGGTTGGTTCCATATTTTTGCTATTGTGAATAGAGCTGCAACAAACATACGTGTGCAGGTATCTTTTTCATAGAATAATTTGAGTTCCTTTGGTTATTTTCCCAATAGGGGAATTGCTGGGTCATATGGAAGGTCAATTTCTAGTTCTTTCAGAAATCTCCAGACTTTTTTCTAGAGAGGTTGACAAGTTTGCATTCCCACCAGCAGTGTAGAAGCATTACTTTTTATTCACATCCTCGCCAGCATTTGTTGTTGTTTGTTTTATTAATGATGGCCATTCTTACTGGGGTTAGGTGGCATCTCAGTGTGGTTTTGATTTGCATTTCTCTGATGATGAGTGAGGCTAAGCACTTTTTCATGTGTCTGTTGGCTGCCTGTGTATCTTCTTTTGAGAAGTGTCTATTCATATCTTATGCCCACTTTTTTTTGTAATCAGTATTTTTTATTATGATATTGTGCGGTATGGTTAAGGGTTAGGTATACAAATATGCTTCAATCAGGCACCCTTGTTGACAAGAGGTGTCTCCCCGTCCCCAGACAGATATTTACTACCACTAATCCCATCTTCCTTCCCCCCAACCCATAGTTTCACACTACTGTCAGTCATTTTCTTATAGTATTACATTGGATGTTCAAGGTCCACTATATGAGTGAGACATGTGATACTCAGATCTTTGTTTCTGTGAGAGGTCACTCAGTATTATACACTCTAGTTCCATCCAAGTTGCTGCGAAATTCAAGATTTTGTTCTTTTTTATGGCTGCATAGTATTTCATCGTGTATATTTACCATTTTTTAAAATACAGTCCTCTTATGATGGACAGCATGGTTGCTTCCAGGTTCTTGCTATTCTGATTGCTCTAGCCAGGACTTCCAATACTATATTGAACAGGAGGAGTGAGAGTGGGCATCCTTGTCTTGTTCCTGTTTTCAGGGGAAATGGTTTCAATTTTTTGCCATTTACGAGTATGCTCGCTGTGGGTTTCTCATAGATGGCTTTTACTATTTTGAGGTATGTTTCCCATATCACTAGATGTTTGAAGGTTTTAATCAAGAAGTGGTGCTGGATTTTATCAAAAGCTTTTTCTGCATCTAATGATACAATCATGTGGTTTTTGTTTTGACATCTGTTGATGTATTTAATTACATTTATGGTTTTACGAATGTTGAACCAGCCTTGCATCCCAGGGATGAGGCCTACTTGGTGATGATGGATGATGAAGATGTGTTGTTGAATCCGGTTTGTTAGGATCTTGTTGAGAATTTTAGCATCTATGTTCATCAAAGATATTGGCCTGTAGTTCTCTTTCTTTGTTGGGTCTTTACCTGGCTTGGGTATCAATGTGATGTTAGCTTCATAAAATGATTTGGGGAGAGTTCTATCTTTCTCAATCGCCTGGAATACCTTCAGTAGGATTGGTATCAGCTCCTCCTTAAATGTCTTGTAGAATTCTACTGGAAAGCCATCTGGACCAGGGGTTTTTTTTATAGGTAGTTTTCTTATTACGTAGTCAATTTCCTTGATTGTTATTGGTCTATTTAGGGTCTCAATTTCTTCTTGTTTCAACCTAGGCAGGTTGTGTGATGTCAGAAAGTCCTCCATTTCTTTAAGGTTTTCAAGTTTGTTTCCATACAAGTGTACACAGTAGTCTCTAATGATCTTTTGTATTTTTTCAGGGTCAGATGTGACTTTATCTTTTGTGTTTCTGATTGTGTTTATTAGAGTTTTTTCTCCCTTTTTCTTGGTCAGTCTAGCTAGGGGACCATCGATCTTGTTTATCCTTTTGAAAAACCAGCTTTTTGTTTCATTGATTGTTTTGTATTATCTTTTTGTCTTCTATTTCCTGGATTTTGGCTTTTATTTTGGTGATGTGGATTCTTCTCTTGAAATTAGGGTTTTTGTGGTCTTGCTTTTCCAGTTTCCTTAGGTGGCTTGTTAGGCTGTTAATATGTGATCCTTCCATTTTCTTCATGTGTGTTTGTAGGGATATAAACTCCCCTCTTACTACAGCTTTCATGGCGTCCCAGAGATTTTGGTAAGATGTTTCTTCATTTTCATTTGTTTCCAGGTATCTTTTGATCTCTGTTTTGATTTCATCATTGACCCAGGAGTTGTTTAGCATCTTGCTGTTTAGTGTCCATGTCTTTGTGGGTTTTGGGGGGGACCTTGTTGGTGTTAATGTTTATTTTTATACCACTGTGGTCCGAGAAGGTGCATGGTAGAATTTCAGTCCTTTTAAATTTGCTTATCCTTGATTTATAGCCAAGTATCTGGTGGATCTTAGAATACGTTCCATGTGGTGATGAGTAGAATGTGTATTCTGTGGTCTTTGGATGGAGTGTTCTGTAGGTATCAATTAAGTCCATTTGGTCAAGAGTCACATTGAGGTTTCGGATCTCATTGCTGATTTTTTGTCCTGATGATCTGCCTAGGGTTGTGAGTGGGGTATTAAAGTCCCCAGTTAGGATGGTTTTAGAGTCAATATCTTTCTTTAGTTTTCCTACAAGTTGCTTTATGAAAGTTGGCGCACCTATGTTCAGGATAGATATTTCTTGTTAATGGAGTGAACCTTTTATCATTATGTAGTGGCCCTTTGTATCTTCTTTAATTTTTGATAGCTTAAATGGTATTTTGTCTGAAATTAGGATCGCGACTCCTCCCTTCTTTTGTGTTCCATTCACCTGAAAATTTGTTTCCCATTCACTTTGAGTCTGTGCATGTCCTTTCTAGTGAGATGGGTCTCTTGAAGGCAGTGTATTGTTGCTAGGTGATATTTTATCCATTTTGCCATTCTATGTCTTTTCAGTGGTGCGTTTAGTCCATTCACATTCAGGCTAATTATTGAAATGTGAGAGTTCATCCCTATCATAGAGTTCTTATAGAGTTGTTGTTCTTCCATTTGTTTTTTTGTCTTTCTTTTGTTTTGGTGGTTGGTTCATGTGCATTTTATTCTTTTTCCTGTACTCTTGTGAAGAATGTTGTTCTTTTTTCCTTTTTTTCTGTGTTTAGTACTTTCTTAAGTGTTTCATGTAGAGATAGTTTGGTGGCAGCGTAAGTTCTTAGGGATTGCATATCTGGGAAAGATTTTAACTCTCCCTCGCTGATGAAGCTTAACTTGGCTGGGTAGGTTATTCTTGCTTGAAATTGTTTATCTCTTAGGACTTTGAAGATAGGGCTCCAAGCTCTCCTAGCCTGCAGGGTTTCTGTAGATAAATCTGCTGCTATTCTAATTGGTCTTCCATGGTAGGTGATCTGGCCTTTTTCTCTTGCTGCCTTTAGAGTTTTTACTTTTATGCCTACTTTGTTTAGGTGAATTATTATGTGTCTAGGCGGTGGTCTCATTTGTTGTCTTGCAGGGGTTCTCTGAATCTCTTGTGTTTGAAATTTTGCATCACTGATTAGATGAGGGAAGTTTTCTTGAATAATCTCATGGAAAGTTTGTTCCAGTGTGGTCTCTGTCTCTCTGTGTGCCTCAGGAAGGCCAATTACTCTTAGGTTCGTTCTCTTGAAGTAATCACTCATCTCTTGAAGGTTTTGTTCTGTCTTTTTGAGCTAGTTTTCTGTGCTTTTAACAGTTTGGGTTAATTCTATATTTTGGTCCTGAAGCTCTGAGATTCTTTCTTCTGCTTGGATAATTCTGCTTTTCATGCTTATCAGTTTGTTATTTATTTCACTTACAGTATTCTTTATTACTGTTAACTCAGATATCAGCTCCTTCCTAGTTTCTTCTTGTCTCTCCTCAATTCTTTTTAATCTATCCATTAATGTCTTGATATCTAGGTTTGTAGTTTGAGACCAGTCATTCTGGGGGCTCTTCATTGTTTGCATTCCAAAGTCAGTTTTCTCAGTGGCTGCCCTCCCAGGGGCCTGGGAGAGACCCATATTCTTCTTTTGGTTTTTCTCCATTTGTGTAGATTTTTCTCCCTCTCCCCCTTTCCCTCCCCTTCTTTAATTCTGTTTTTCAGGGAAGGTGGGGTTGCTTTTGTTTCACTTGTGCATCTCCTGTTCTTCCTTATGAGGTTTCTCCGGCTTTGTGCACTTTTGAGGTTGGAGTGTAGGTTATGGGTATACTTTTTGCAGTTTTGAGGTTTAATTGAGGGGGAAGCTGTGATTCAGAATCTATATGCTGATTCCAGCATCCACCAACAGGTGTATGAGCACACTGGAACCTAATTCCCACTGCCTTACAATCTGTCTGTGCAGTGGTATGTAGGTTTGGTTCCTGGATCAAAAGGAGGTACAAAAGAGGAAAATAATGGAGGAAGGGGGGGTCAATAGGAAGTTAGAAAGAGAGAAGAATGAGAGGGAAAACAGACATACATACCAACTAACAGGTGAAAAAGAGACACAAAGCCAGAGAGAAATTTAAAAAACACGCAAGAAAAATTCCCTAAAGAATACTGGTAGCTACACAGAGAAAGACCAATGAAATCAAGAAACAGATAGTGTAAGTCAGAAAGCAAACAAAAGTGAGCAAAACAAACAGACAAAATGATAAAATCAAAAGTCAAAATAAGAGATCAGACTAGCTCTGGAATCTTTGCTGAGTGTCTAGAGTCTCTTCAGTCTGATCTCCAGCCTTTCCCCTTTGTTTTTGTTGCAGGCATCTAGATTTACTAGCAGTTTGGGTTTGTTTTTTTAGCCTGCTGCCTGGGAGGTCTGCATCACTTAGTTGTCTTTGTCTGATTCAGCATAGGGGAGGGGCTTTGTCTCCTGTTTAGCGACGTTACCTTAGGAACCGAGGTGGAGGCTGCTAATAGGTGGGCGGGGCAATGCAAATCTCTGCCTGGAGAATGGCTGAGGTGGTAGCTTCCGTTTCACAGATCTTTTCTCTCCGCTGGTCTGGGTCCCTGTTTGATCCACTATGGTGGACTGTGTTGTTGTGGGAGGCACCAAGGATCAGCTGCACAGCTGGGCACTGGGTCCGGGGTGCCACCAGCAGGCTGGGGTGGAAGAGGGAGCCGGGAGTTCCCTCCTCTGGAGTTGAGAGCCTCTGATCAGCACCTCCTTAAGATATGTTCCCTTACACAATCATGGGGTCACGTGCTGAGTACCTCAGCCAGGGTGGGCCCAGAGCTCCAGAGCTCCAAAGCTCCAAAGGGCAGGCGGTGAGCGGCAAGGGTGGCCCTGGGCCCCTCACATGGTACTTCAACCAGAAAGGGGACTGGTATCTCTGAGGGGCGGGCGCCCAGAGCCTCCCTGGGTGACCGGCGACTTGGTGCTGGGTGCTGGGCGAGACGATGTATCCAGGGAGGGAGCCAAGACCCGAGACTCCCGTGCAGGCAGGAGTCATGTATAGTGGAGCAGCAGCAGCAGCCAGGGGCCACAATATCCAGCCCTGCATGGGACTGAAGGTCCCTGGGTCTCAGACCAGTGCAGCTGGCGGTGGGCAGCAGGGTAGGGGAAGAAAAGTTTTTGGGAACTCATGTTCAGAGAATCTCACAAGTCCACCTATGCTGTCGCCATCTTACCAGAACTCCTCCCAAAGTCTTTACTATGGGCTACAAAGCACTGCATGTGCAGGATCAAGGCAAGGTGTTACAGCAGAAATAGGTTCAGATTTGGGGGCTTCATCCAAGAGTGAGCTCAGTGATAAATCAACAGTATTGTGACTCCCCCCAAAAAATGCTGGTGTGTGTCTGCTTTAATAGAAGAGCAAAATAATTGAGCATATCATGTACTCACTAGACCATACCTGGAAAGTCACTCTCAATTTCAATTTCTGCCTACTTTAAAAAGAGATTGACAAAGATTTATATTATATTATATTATATTACATTATCTAGATTATACCAACCAAGATGAGGAGAGGATTTACCATTTGAGGGGGTGGTACTAGGAACTGGTAAGTTTCATATGCATAAGTAGTGAATCAGAAAACAGTATCTTCAGGTGGATTTTAATGTAATTGTGATTATAACCAAACAAAATAGGCTGCCTTGGGAAGTTTCCTGTCACTTGATCAAATTCCCTTAAAACCAGTCTCAAGATGTTAAACACTACTTATATGCTACAGACTCCCAAATTGATATTTCTAGCCCAAATCTGTCTCTCCAACTCCAAATCTGAGGTAGTTATGTTAATTTTATGTGTCAACTTGGCTAGGCTATGGTACCAGTTGTTTAGTCAAACACTAGTCTAAATGTTGGAGTTAAGGTATTTTGAAAATGTGACTAACACTTAAATCCTTAGACTTTGAGTAAAGTAAATCACCCCCCATAACTTGAGTGGGTCTCATCCAATCAGTAGAAGGCCTTAAGAGAAAAGACTGAGCACCACAAGGAGGAAGGAATTCTGTTTCCCGAGCACCTTTAAACTCAATTGCAACATCAACTTTTCCCAGGGTCTGCAGCCTACCAGACTGTCCTGCAGTCTTCAGGCATGCCAATTCCTGAAAATGAATAAATATATATATCTCTACACATACACATATATACATGTGTATGCAACCTATTGATTCTGTTTTCTGGAGAACCCTAATACAAGACCCATATATTGCCCTGTTTTTTTACTGTCTCTACTTGAATGTTTTTTGTTTTGTTTTGTTTTATTTTTTATTTTTTGAGTTGGAGTCTCACTCTGTCACCCAGACTGGAGTGCAGTGGCCGCTCCCGGCCACCGCAGCCTCGACCCGCTGGGCTCCGGCGATCCTTCCGCCTCAGCCTTCCGAGTAGCCGGAATTACAGGCAGGCGCTACCACGCCCGGCTGATTTTTTGATTTATTGTAGAGATGAGGTCTCGCCAAGTTGCCCAGGCGGGTCTCGAATCCATGGGCTCAGGCAATCCACTCACCTCAGCCTCCCAAAGCACAGGATTACAGGTTGAGCCACTGAGCCCGGCTTCTACTTGAATGTTTTAAAGAAGTTACAGACTTAGCACTGTGAAGGTGTTATAAAGGACATCAAAGTTTCAGATGATTGGTTGAACCTTGGTTCTAATTAAGGTACTTAATGACCTTTTCTGTGAGCTATGAGGGAAATTATAGAAAAATGAGGGCACACAGGCTAAAAAGAGAGAAAGAGCTAGACAAGAGTGGAAGCCCAGTAACCCTCTAAGAAATGAAATCCAAATAGGGAGATAAAACATTTGGGATGTGAACCCATTCACTGACAGGAAGAGGACAGAAACTATAGCACAGAGTGAAATTCATTTAGTCTAGCTTCTCTTCCTACACAGATCTTTGTTATAACCTAGCCAGTGAAGAATTCCTCTTTGTTAAAATTATATCCTTTATTTTGAACTAAAACTGACCTATCTTTTATCCTTGTCTTGGTCATGTTTCTGTCATCTTAAGCAATACAGAGTAAGCAAATGTTCTCCTCCACATTTCATCATGTATATATTCAGCTCTTTAAAACTTCTCTTACCCATGTCTTCTTTCACAGTGTAACTCATTTCTCAGTCAAATAGGTTTCTAGAACCCTAGCCATTCTAACCACATCAGACACACTCTAGTATGATGTCTCTCAAATTGCCATCCCTCATCCATACATCTATTCATCCAGCCAGCCAGTCAGTCAGCAAATATAAGCACATAATATATAGGTGATGGATATATAGAAATGACCGAGATATAATCCCTTATTCACAGGGGCCAGGGGAATGAAGGTTTGTTTATTGGGAAAGACGTATAAGTAAACAGACTATTATTATACTGTGTGATAAATGATGGAATAGAAAGATGAACTAGAGCTATAGGAGCCTATGAAATAGAGTTAAATCTAATAGGCTGTTCAGAATAAAGAAGCCTTAACCTGAGCTGAACTTTGATGGTTAAGGAAGAGTTAGTTGAAGCATATAGAAGATGAACACAGAGGATGCAGGTGGGTGAGTATGTGTAGGGGTGCATCTGTGTAAGATGACATTCCAGGCAGAGGAAGCAGCTTATAAGAACTAAATAGAGCAAAAAGAAATATGGCCCATTAGGAAAATGGGGGTAGGGAAGAGATCTGCAAATAGTTTGGTACAGTTGAGGGAATGGGGCAAAAGCAAACAGGTCCGAATATAAATAATCACAGTAGTAGTGAATATTGGATGTGTAGTATGTGTTAGAACTCATTTAGACCCCTCAACAACCCTGTCAGGATTGTATAATTATCATCTCCATTTTGCAGATGGAGGAGTGAAGCCCAGAGAGAAAAACAACTAGTCTCAGGGTTGTCAGCTGGTAAGTGCCTGGGCAAAGTCTAAACCAGAACGTATCTGACTCCAGAGCCCACTGCAGAAACCATTGTATAATGGTTACCACATTGAGATACCACCTAACCCTAGGAAGAATGGCCATCATTAATGAAACAAACAACAACAGATGCTGGCAAGGATGCGAAGAAAAAAGAACCCTTCTACACTGCTAGAAGAATGCAAATTAGTGCAACCTTTTTGGAAGACAGTGTGGCAATTTCTAGAAGAACTAGAAACTGACCTTCCACATGACCCAGCAATCCCCCTATTGAGAATACACCTGGAGAAACTCAAATCATTCTACAAAAAATATACCAGCACATGTATGCTTGTTGCAGCTCTATTTACAATAGCAAAAACATGGAACCAATCATGCTGCCCATCGAAACCGGACTAGATTTTTAAAATGTGGTACATATACACAATGGAATTTTATGCAGCCATAAAGAAGAATAGGCATATGGATTTTGTAGCAATTTGGCTGGATTTGGAGTCTATCATACTCAGTGATCTATCACAGAAACAAAGAACAGAGTACCAAGTGTTCTCACTCATAAGCAGACCTTGAACAATTATCATAATACTTTAAGAAAGGGATTGGCAGTAGTGGGAAACTGGGAAACTGCCAGAGGAGGGAGGGGCACACCTCATCAACAAGGGTACCTTCATAATGAACATTTCTATACCTAACCCTGAATTGTACCCCACATCTTTAAAATAAAAAAAAGAAAAGAAAAATATTAGGTGTCAACTTGACTAGATTGAGGGATGTCTAGATGGCTGGTGAAGCATCACTTCAGGGCAAAGGAAACTGACATGTGAGTCAGTGGACTAGGAGAGGAAGACCCACCCTCAATGTGGTTGTCAATGTGGCTACTACAAAGCAGATAGAAGAAGAGGGATAAATAGCTTGCTAGGTTTCATTTCACTTTCAGAGAGTGAAAAAAGCATCTCAATAGGGGTACTGCATCAGATGGAGAGTACTCTGAAGGTGACTAAAGTTTAAACATGTAAGAAGAATACACAATTTTTATAAGCAAATTCTGGGTTATTTCGTATATATATAACCTCACAAAAAATGATATCTTCAGGTAGGTTATATAAGGTGGTCACATAGTTAAGATGCTTAAACACATAATGACTCTTTTCAATGTTTTCTATATGAAACTTTTTTCCCTGTGCTCCTAACAATGTATTATTTTTATCTTTTAGTGTGAAAAATATTGTTTTTGCAATTTTGTATTCAAGTATTTTTCTAAATCAAAAGTAAAATATCTCTACTTTGAAATGTTTTCCTTAGTTGGTAAAATGTCTCCACAATTTTTTCCTATGACTGAATTTACATTTGACAAAAATTAAGACATGACACCCAGGTTAAATGCCACAGACCTCAATTTAAAGCTCTGGTATAATGCTGCCATCGGGTCAGTGGGTCCCTGTTTCATTCCCTTTGTGAGAACATTGGTTTTGACTAATAGTCTCATTAAGAAGTTTTTGCCTGAGGATACACAGGGATTTCAAACCTGGGAAGTTTTCTAAGGTGTTTGATTTGGCCAGACTGCCACCTCTTGGGTGAACATAAGAGGCTTATGAGGCCGGGCTCGGTGGCTCAGCCTGTAATCCCGCGCCTTTGGGAGGTTGAGGTGAGTGG
>NW_007252863.1:34306-42967 GCF_000164805.1 Carlito syrichta
CCAGTCTGGGCGACAGAGTGAGACTCCAACTCAAAAAAAAAAAAAAAAATAGAAAAAGATTACCAAAAGAGGTCCTGGTCAAGGGGAACTGACAAACTACTTGGAGGAAACTGAAAACAAACAAATAACAACATGGGGACAATTACAATTACAAGTCGAGATGCACAAAACATGATCCTCAGATTAGGCCTGCTTCCCTCTCACAAAGGCTTAATTAGTGTTTATACAACATTTATGTAATAAATATATAGGGCAATTATGGCATTAAATGTATGACTGAGAATGACTTCAGTCATTTCTCCTAAAGAACCCCAGTTTAGCTCCTGCCTCTGGTTTGCTTTCTTTAACTGAGCTTAGCTAATCTCCCCATTCCTACTCACAGCTCTTTAGGGCAAGGAGAAAACCATTTACCAACAGCACAACCTTTCGCAAAACCATCACATTTTCAAGAAATAACTTACAATACATTTAAATAAAGTTGAACCAGAAATGAATAACACTAAGGTAATGACTTTTAAGTAAAAGATATTGAATCTTGAATGAACAAGTACAGGTGAAAACCCCACTACTTAGGATTTTTCAATTAACAGAATCTGTTGTAAACCATTAAGCCAAGTATTGCTTCTGTTGTCCACCTTCTAGCATGAAAAGTTCCTTTTTCTCTTAAGCCAATCTTAAGAATGAGTTTCCTCCAGGCCTCCATTTTGGCTTCTTTGCTATGTCTGTGAATGTTTTACCTCTTACTCATTTCATTCATTCATTCATTCATCATTCAACACCTACTAAGTGCCAGGCAGTGTATGCTCTTGGCATACATTAGTGAACTAAACAGAAAAACATCTCCACTCTCTTTCAACAAAGAGAGGCAGACAATAAACAATACACCCCTATTATGTGTATAGTAATTAACTAGAGTACATCATATTAAGGGATAGTAAATGCCAGAGTGAAAAGTAAAAAGAAAAAAGGAGATGTAGCTTGCAATTTAAACAGAAAGTTCAGGGTGAGTCTCACTTTGAAGGTGACGTGTGAGTTAAGACTTGAAGGACATGATAAAATCTGTGATGCAGATATGCCGGGGAAGGACATACTAGGCCAGGTGACCTTTATAGGTTTCCCTTCTGTATTGTGAAGTGCCATGCTGATCCATCAAAGTCTCCAGTGTAGAAAAGAGAAAATTGCTTCCTTCTACCTTTCTGGATCTTTGGCTGGTATACAAATTAAATTGACAGAAAACAGATTAATAGGAGAATAACAATTTTAATTATGTACATATGCAAGAGAATCCCACAAGGAAGCAGGCAGATAATTGAGACTAATTCATCATCCTAAGCTACAGAAAGGAATAGGGGTCTGGGGCTTCTGGGAGATGGTGGAGGTAAATTATGGGAAGGTAAGATGAGGAAATGTATGGTGAATAAAGGTTGCCTTGGTATGCAGATTAATCTCTTAGGTGATAAAAGGTGTCTCCAGTAGCTTTCTTTCTGGTACCTTCATTAATGAAAATATTCTCTGCAAAAGGGAGAAACTGATACTTTATTTTACGCAGTTGAGGGGAAGTTAAAGATGTTTTCCTGCTTTAGCTGGTTCTCAATTTATTTTCTTTTAGCTCAAAATAATCAATATGCAAAAGTGGCATATTTGGAGGTGACGTTTTCTGAGCCCCTTCACCAGTATCTCTTGATCACTCTTCTCAAGTGTTCACTATCCATGCCGCTCTGTCACATCACAAACACATACTAAAACATACATGTGCCTTCTGGCTGTTGAAACAAATGTTGAAGAGGATGAGGTTCTATGGCAACCGCCATGAACATTCCCGACCCTTGTCTTTCAACTGATATCCCGAAGACCATTCTCTTTGAAATCTAGGAAGAAACTTAGATGTTGTGTGGCTCTGCAGGAGACTGTTTGTCCTCATCCGTAGCTAAAAAGCCCTCTTGGTTGCTTTCCATTATTTTTAAGTTATCAACTAATTCTGGAAATGACCTCCTTTAATGACATCCTCACAGTTCTATAACCCCTTTGTCCTTACTCCTGGACCTGAGCCCCTCACTCTGCGCACACACCAGCTGCTCTGCTATCTGAGCTGGCCCTCAAGCTCTTTGCACAGCCACACAGATGCATGGCCCAGCAGCCCCCATTCCCTCCCCTCCTTTCCTACCCCTTACCCCTCTGCACCAAGACCTGGATTCTCAGGAATGAAATCTGATACATCATATGGGTATGCAGAATAGACAATGAAAACAATTTAAAATAATTATATGATTCTAAATTGAGAGAGACTAGGGACTTCATTATCCTTCCTTTTTGCATTCTTCAGAAAGCAGAAGCAACTTTCAAAGCCATAGTATAATCAGCAAATCAAGCTTTCCTTTAGGCTAGTAACCTGTGCAGGATTTAATGATATGGGGGAGGGTACACTTGCCTGTCTGCAGCCTGAGCCAATAAGAGAACCAAGAGGCTTGATCTTAGAGGACAATGATTCCTGAGATGAACACTTTTGATTCTAGAGTTTTCTGAAGCCCCTGACTTTCTAAGTACACAGACTACAGAAAAGGTACTGTTAGGTATGAACTATAAATAGTGGGGGGAAACCCTCTATAATGAACCACCTTAGAAGTTGGCCTGGCATATAGGAAACAATGTTCTTCAACCACACTGAAGGTCTGGGTGTAGACTCTGACTGTCCATTTGAAGGTCTGGGTGTGGACTCTGACTGTTCACTCAAATGGACATATGCTTGGTCGCTTCTATCCTTGTTTAGCAGATAAGGACACAGAGAGCTTCAGCTGACCAGAGTACTTGAGAAGAGTAGCATGATAAAAAGCTCTAATTATTAATAATGTGAATAACACTTTCAGCATCTCCAGAACAGTGCTTCAAAATGAGTGAAGGAGAAATGAGGAGTTGATTGTAGTAGCTTCATTATGGGTAATAATTTACTTAATGTAGACTTAGAAGGAATTTTAAAAATACTCTTTAATAGTCTGTTGAAGAAATTCCTTTCCCTTATTGTGAGAACACTTTGTGTTTTCATATATTTATGGTATAGCTAGCAAATATACTCATTAAAAATCCTGCTTACACTTTTATCACTAGGGCTAACTAGACAGTAAGAAATAATTAAAGAAAAAACTCACAAAAATGCCTATTTTGTTTGACACAAGAACAGAATCCTTAGGGTTGATTCGTAAGGACAAATACGTGAGAATGCTAATTTGAGCACATACAATTCCTACCTCAATTTTCAGAAGTGGAGAATTGTAATGCTAAAGAGGATCTTAAAGGTCCTAATCCTATTCCCTCTTTTAGCATTAAAGGAGGCCCAATATTATAGCCTATCAGAAGCCCTTTAGAAACACAAAACAACACAGAACATACAGCCTAAGCCCCAGTGGTCCAAGTGTCTCTGGGCCCAGAAGAGTTGCTGGTGGAAGAAGTCCCTATGTCAGTTCTGCTGGGTATACCCAAAGAGAAGAAGAAATGGGCTCTCTTCTTAAGCAACTGCAAAGATAAGGATGAAGGCCATAGCTCTGACCCGGGGCAGACTGGTAAATTAGTATATAAAGGCTGGCCCACTGTGAGAAGGACTTGCCTCAGAGTGATCAGACTGTAGGACTGTGTGTTGCAGATCCCAGAGGGAAGGTTCTCATGTTTAAAAGCCAGATATTTGGTTATATTCTTTATTGTCTCTCCCATCTAGGTCATGGCCCACTCATGCATGGGAAGAAGACTGGTCCCTTTGTCCTTTCTCTTTTTTTTATTCATACTTTCATGTATTCTCTCTTCTCTCATCTTCTGATAGCCATTCAACATGAGGCAAGATTCTAAGGTTTAATTTTGGGTTCAGTGAGGAGCAAAGAGACTCTATGAAGTCCGGGTGCAGTGGCTCATGCCTATAATTCCAGCACTTTCTTTGGGAGGCTGAGGTGAGAGGATTGCCTGAGCCCACAGTTTCGAGACCAGCCTGGGCAACTTGGCAAGTCCTCATCTATACAATAAATTTTTAAAAAGTAGCTGGGCATGGTGGCACATGCTTGTAGTTCTAGCTACTTGGAAGGCTGAGGTGGAAGGATCACCTGAGTCGAGCAGGTCAGGGCTGCAGTGGCCATGAGCATACCACTGCACTCCAGCCTGGGCAACAGAGTGCGACTCCAACTCAAAATAAAATAAAATAAAACTTAGAAAAAAGAGATTCTATGAACCTCTAGTCCATTTCTCATCTTAGTGGTACTCTACACAGCCAACCATGACTGTAAACTTATATATAGATACTTAAGAGACCAGAGAGAAAAGAAGGTTGATTCGCTGGGCAGGATTTATAAATATGAATTGTCCTTCTCAAATGCCATTGAGCATGTCCAAAGACATAGAAGCCAGGTTGATGGGACTCACGTTAGCTAAGTCTGGGACAATTTGAGCATGGAAAAGTTAAATACAGTAATTAATTATAATCCACTGAAAAATAGGATATGGTACATCCATGTAGATAAATATATAAACAATTTGTGAGGAGGACTCTTGTTTATAATAGAATGCCAAGTGCCAACAGGTGAGGGCCAAAATTGTCATTTTGCAACTGTTAGAGTAAAGACTGGCTCAGGTGAAAAATCATCAGTACTGCCAGACCTAGAGGAGAACTGTAACAAAGAACAGGATATTGCATGGTTTTCAAGTGTCTCCCATAGATTGCTTATTAGTTGCAAGACAAAAAAAAGTAACTATACAATAGATAAACCAGACAATACTCTTCCAGGATAATGAAAATTAATATCCCCAATGACAAAATGGTGTCCTTCTAGAGAGGATACCCTGAAAAGGACACATTTCTCATGTAGTAGCCCTGCCCAGAATGTATAATATAAATTTAGTCATAAGTAAATATCAAAATGGTGAATGTTCTATTAGATAGATTCTATACTCTTCAATGTCATTCAACAAACAAAAAAGGTCATGGAAATTTTCTAGATTAAAGGAGACCCTAGAACTCCAACTACATGTCAGTATTTTTCCACTCCCCCCTCTGGGAGAAATCAGTCCTGGGATTAATAATAGGTTTATCACTCCTTATATGGAAAATCAGAAGTTTCTAAAAAATTCACAGACCTCTTACATAACCTAGCCCATGCTGAGTATCACAAAAATAAATAAAACCAGCGTTGTCCTTGAAGCTGAGACTGCCAATCAGCCACAGTCCCATTTTTGCCTCTGGGCTTTGCTTCTTAACTAATACATATTTTTTTTCAGAACTGTAAATTCACAGCATTCTGAATACAGATTTTGCTCTATGTCAAAAATGAATATATCCTTGTATTATAGAAGGATCTATAGTATAGATGTAGATTTATACTTAAATTATTCTACTTTTATTGATGAGTTTTTCATGTCCTTTCCAACTGAATTTTTTAAAATATAACACATTAGTATTCAGTACTTATAATAAAAGTAAATTCATGTACTAAGCTGGTTACATACAGTTGACTTTAATCTGAGGCCCTAGTTCATTTATAAGTTAAATGTTCATCAGATATCATCACTTCTTTTGCTTTGTATTGCAGATATTAATTATCTAGATCATGGTTATTAAACATAATTAGAAACCAATCTATTCCCAAAACACCCTCCCTTACCCCACAAATACACACACACACAGAAAGAGAGAGAGAGAGAGAACCCAAAGCTGGAAGGAACAATGAAAAATCTATCAGACCTCTTCCCCACCTGCAGATGGTAAGATATCAGGAGCCCCATTTCAAATATGAAGCAATCATAGCCTAGTGGCTGTCTTAACTGCATTCAGGAAGACAGTGACAGAGATGGGGTTAGGATGCTCCCGTGGCTCAGAGAAGTTTTCTCTCTAGTTATCTAAACAAATGCAGTACATCGTTAAATTACTGCACTTTATGGTTTAGTTCTCTAATGAATCACTAATATGGTTTGATTCATTACATTTAATTTCCCACTATTCAAATGCTCTCCCCATGGCAATAAAAATAAAGGTTTGTGAATTCTGCACCAAAATGACAGTAGAGTGACGGTGACAAAGGGCTGCTGAAACAGAAGATAGTGCTATTACTATGCATTAGTTACATTTACGAGTGGTAAATCTACGAGAGGTGCATACACGTTAGATATTACCGCTAAAAAATAATCCTCCCCATACCCCCAAAGTCCCCAAGCACAAAAGAGGCTACACTTATAAAATGTAGTTTCTCTGGAAAATAACCTTTGGCTTTGAATCCAAGACGGAAGCCAAGATGTGCTTGAGCGCATGAGGAAATGAGAAGAGAGTGATGAAAACCTACTGTTGTGAACATATTACACCTTCTAAGCAGTGAGAAATTCATTTAATAAATTGATTGAAGCCTGAAATCTAATTAAATCTAAAAGAGGTATCAACCAGAAATGCTAATAAGTTCACACTCATAGCGTATACTCAGAAGCTCTGCCGCACATGCCTTTAATAATGCATTACCTAAAGTATATTCTGTATTCATTACAGCAATGTGGCTACGTGACGTGAATTATTTCTACACTCTACTTCGGATACAAATATCTTCGTGGAGGCACTCTGTTTAGCCACATTCTCCTTCCCAATCAAGGTGAATGAGGTATGCTTCTCAAGGGCTGGGAGTGTGGTTGTAAAAAGGAAAGTTGAAACTTAGTCTGGAAACATACGTACCTTATATTCAGAAAAACAATGAGGTTGAGTATTCTTCTATCTAATTACTGGCACTCTATGTTTAAAATAATTTGAATGTGGAAGACTAATAATACAGAGTGCCAAACTGCATTATAGAAACAAAAGCTTCAATTAGTTCAATTTCAAGTGGAAGTACATCTTCAGATAGGCACTGCAGCACCGCATACTACAAACCTATTGTTCCACCCTATTTGAGATGCCCCCAAAAGGTGGCTAAGTCCCAAGAACTGTACTCCATTTGTGACCTGGGAACGTAGGGACTGGAAGGTTCAGGAAAGTTATTTTAAGTGGCGAGTAAATGACTGCACCCAGGTTTAGCTGTGGATAGCATGCTATGAGTACCCTCTTAACTAGTCTACTTCATCTGCATTGACACAGCACAGTGCCACGTCTCAGCTCAAAACCCTTCCACATCTTTCCATCTAATTCAGATTAAAAAGCCAAAGGATGCAAAGAAGACTCTCTCCCACCCCATCTCCTACCACTCTCCTGGTCATCCTACGCTCCATGACAACTACACTGGCCTCCTGGCTATTCCTTCAGCATTTTAGGCACACCTCTAGCCCAGGCCATTTGCACTGGCTGCACCCTCTTCCTGAAGCACATTCCAGATAACCACCTGACTCACATGTTGTCCTTCAAGTCTTCATCAGATATCACCTTCTCAGTGAGGCCCACCCTAACTACCCAATGACAGTTGATCCTGACTATTCACAGATTCTGTATTTGCAAACTTATCTGCTCACTAAAATTCATTTGTAACCCTCAAATCAGTACTTGAGGTACTTCTGTGGTCATTCACAAACAAGCTCAGTGCAGCAAAAAAATGTGTGTCACCTTACATGCTAGAGTTGAACAAGGCATGCTCTGCCTCTTTGCTTCAGCTCTCGTACTATAAGGAAGTGTTCTTTTTGCTGTCTATTTAGTGCCATGGTTTTCACATTTTTGTGCTTTAGTTGGTGACTTCACTGTTAAAAACAGCCCCAAGAATAGTGCTGACATGCTGCCTAGTGTTCCCAAGTACAAGGAAGCTGAGATGGACCTTACAGAGAAAACATGAGTGTCAGATAAGCTTTGTTCAAGCACGAGCTGCAGTGCGGTTGGCCATGAGTTCAATGTCACTGAATCAACAAGGGATAGTAAAGAAGGTGTCTTTAAGCAGAAACACACACAAAACAAAGTTATGTGTTGATCGGCTGATAAAAAGGTTTGGTCAGAGGCTGTCAGGAACATAAGCCTATATTTTCCCCTAGGAGCAATAGTTCAATAGTCACTCACATTCAGTGTTTGCAGAAATGTTAATGACTTTATAAGGCAACCCCTCCCCTAAAACTCCAAATCCCCCTTACCCCCTTCTGTTTTTTTCCCACAGTATTTATTACATTTGTTTATTATCTGTCTCTCCAGCTTGAAAGCAAACACTGCAAGAGGATGTGCTTTTGCTCGTTTTGTTCACTGTTAATATCTCCAGCATGTAGCACAGTTGGAGGTACATAATAGGCACTCAGTAAATATTTGTTCAGTCAGTGAATGAAGGAACAGAGTCAGAACTTCCCCTAAAGCAATGGTCTGACAATGCCTTCCTGGAGGGTAAGTATCCAGGAAAACAAAAGAATAAGGTGGGGATCCTGGACTGAAGAGGAGCTATCAAAGAGGTCAAATAAACATTTTACAGTCAGCTGAGTTCAAAGGGAGGGGAAGGTTGGCTGGAGCAGAGTTTATCTGCAGGTTTTGATGTGGAACCCAGCTAGACAGTTACCAGGTTTCTAGAGGCTGACTGTATACATATGAAGTGCAGGTCACCAAGCAGCGCAAGACACAGTGGGCTCCAAATAAAGAAAAAAACTGGGGGTTACAAGAGTCATCATATTTCCATTAATGCTTGATAAGTAAAAACCCTGAGCCAGGCTCGGTGGCTCAGCCTGTAATCCCGTGCCTTTGGGAGGCTGAGGTGA
>NW_007252863.1:43052-65134 GCF_000164805.1 Carlito syrichta
TAGCATGTGCCTGTAATTCCAGCTACTCGGAAGGCTGAGGTGGAAGGATCACTGGAGCCCAGCAGGCAAGGCTGCGGTGACCGGGAGCGGCCACTGCACTCCAGTCTGGGCGACCGAGTGAGACTCCAACTCAAAAAACAAAACAAAACAAAAAACCCCCTGATGTTGGGCCCCCTGGAATAAGCTCCACAGAGTTGTCCATGTCAAAAGCAGCTTTATCACAAATCAGTGGCTGTAGACCAGGGTGTCTGCCCTGGCAACTTTTGATTAGGGCTCAGCTTTGACTCCTCAGCTTGTGGTCTGTCTATGGGGCCTATAATACAGAGGCCTTGTCTCTCCCAATTCTTATTCACTCCAGTCACTGGGCTGGGTCTTAGTGTCAGTACCCCTGGAGGGTGACTGTACCTCCTTCAGCTCCAGATGAACTTCTGATATTGTATGTAGCTTATATTTTAAGTCAGCTCATCCCAGACACACTAAACACATATTTTTAACACCTGCATGACTCAGTAACAAACAGAACACAAGCCTAAGTTAATTTATATAGAAAGACTAAGTCATCACCTCCACACCAGCAGGTTGACTTCATTAGTCATAAACAGGTGAAGAAACCAAGGCTTAGAGAAGCTAAGTAACGACCAAAGTCACAGAACTAGTAAAGACAAGAGGTGATCCCAGGTCTGCCAGATTCCAAAACTCACACTTTATTTTCTACACTATGTAATTTCATGATTCCATTAAATGTTTTTTATATAAACTGATATAAAGTAATTGATCTGCTTTTCCAACAACTTTATGTCAATAGTGACATATCATTATTCAAAAAGACCAATGTATTTCACTTATTTTCAATTAATTAGCGTAATTTGGTTTATTTTTTCAAGGTCCTCAATGACTCTACAAGATTTACATTTTAAAGACTTGACAATTTAAAGCTAATTATTGGCAAAGTGTTAAAGAACTTAACATTAAGTAAATTACGACGTGCTATTGAAAGATGACATGGTATTGTCCCAGGTCTGCCACTTACCTCCTTGGGAAAATCATTTAACCTCTCTGGCTTTTATCTTTCTCATCAGTAAAATGGGGATAATAAAAACAAGACCTTTCCTGACTAATCCATTGAACTAACAAATAAGACAACAGATGTGGAAGTATTTTTAAACACGCAAGCACTGCACCAACTCAATGATGGGCATACCTGTCTTGTGACACATAACTTGTTGGTATTAATTCCCTGAGGGCATGAACTCCCCTGTTCAGCTCTGTATCACATCCCTAAGTCAGTGACCAGTCCACAGTGTTCAATTAACACTCTGTGAAAAAAGAGAATTTGGACTTTTATGTAGTCTATTCAGAGTCTTTGCAATGTATCTAAATGTTCTGTTAAAGTAATGATGAAAATAAGCCGGATCATTTGAGAATCAAATTTAAAGTTGTAGAATTGTTTGGGAAAGGTCATACAATAGGGACACTCTGTTCAGTGATAAAGTGATAAGACCTGCCCTGGGAAAGCTGACAGATTGTTTGCTACTCTTGCCATCAGGCAACTCCACCAACTACTCAGTGGTCAGAGCACAGAGTCAACAGATCATAGGTTAAACCCCACACTGATCAGATGGTATGGCACAGAGATCCCACGTGGCACCTCAGTTAATAGAGACGCCTGTCTCTCATTACAGGGGGATGGACTCAAGACAGCCCTTCCCAGTACCAGGAAAACATCTCAAGGCACATTCCCTGCTGTCAGCAGTTCTAGAGGATCCATCTATGATTGAAGTAACAGCATGTTTGAGCTGCATATATGACAAACTCACACAGGAACAACCTGCATATATTTCCTGAGGGCAAGTCCTATACTTACTTGTCAGGAGGAAAGGTTCTTCCTATGCACACTGTGTTGGAACAGGGCTGAGTCCCCTTGTGGTCAAGGTTCCATGAGGGAGGTGCTTTCACAGAATGGAAGAAAACCTTTCTCTGTTTCACCTTATATCCTTCCCTCTCCTCTGACCCACAGGCAAGAGGCTTGGCACCCTCAGGCTACTAAAGATTTTTTCAAACCTTCCTATTTATCATACTAAGACCCAAGACTCATAGCCAAATTCTGTACATAACTCCTACTGAGGTCTCCATTCAAACCCATGAGAGAGGCTGGGTCAGTTTCTTGGTTCTATTGATAGGACTCGCATGGCCAACAACCTTAAGGATGAGAGGTTCACAAGATAATGATTGAGTCAAAGGCAAATATTGGCAGATGATGTAGTTGGTTACCATTGGAAAATTAAATCTGCTGTCTAATGGGAAATGAAATACAAAAAGCAACATAAAAAGTCAGAGCTTAGATTTCACTATGGATCAATCCTATTAAAGTGTGTCTTGTCTCAAATATGCCACATCTCACCCTGTTAGAGAAATTCACTTGAGAAATCCTAAGGAATCTAAGACTTTAGCCCTCAATTTTTTGCAGTAAAACCAGACTTCTTTAGCATGGTGTCTAATCCCAACTGCAACAAAAACAAAAATAGTCTGGGAAAAGTATTTCTGACAATTACTGTTACCAATTAAGTCAGTTGCCAACTAGACAAGTAATATTATTATATGCAGATTTACATTATGATGACAATATGCCATAATGAGATTTGGACTACTGCCAGCACCAAGCCTCTGCAGCCCTTTTCGCTTAGTCTCCAGATGACAATGCTGCTCTCCTCCCGCAACTGAAGAACCTTGGCTAGAACAATGCAGCAAGCAACCTCGCCTGACTGCCTCTCACTTACTCACTAATCACAACCCCAGTGGCACCTGTAGGATACCCGTGATGTATATTTTAATTACCTTCTTAGCAAATCCTCTGTTCACTGCAGTTGACAACATTTCCCAGAAGTGTAATGCCTACTTGAACCTGTCATCTTTATTTCAACAGTAAGGCCACGTCCTGGCATAGCTTTCCAGAAGGCTGGTGGGCCAGCTGTCCTATGGAAATAGTCTCACAGGGAACTATGTCCATCCCTGCAATGGGGGATTGGAAGGGAAATCTTCCAAAATCCAAGGAAGGATATCTTCAGGACTCAGGCATCAACCAGGAGAGGTTGGGTGTTCCCTCCTAAATGGCAGAGTCCCTCACCTATGGGCTTCATACACACAAGAAGCAATTCTAGGGGAACAGTGGGAAGAAGGCAAAGAGGGGGAGAAGTCACATGTAAGAAAAACAGTTGGAAGACAAATGCATCCTGTGGACAATAAATGAGGCGGCTCATTTTTTCTTAATTTTTGTGGCTGTACATCAGTGGCCTCCATCTGGTTTGAGTGCCCCTAGCTAAGTCTAGTTTCCCCCATTCCTTATCTTCTCCACCAAAGAGCTTCCCTCCAGTCCTTTCCCTGTCTTAGAGCTGGTCAAGTTCATCCTACTTCAGTTCTTCAGTCCTTTTGTGGTTACATCCTCTGCGAAATCAGTAAAAGCTCCCATTCAGGTTCTTCAGGGCCTTGGTCCCCGTGACCCATGTGAATATAAGATATTGAGTATTCAAGCAGACTTGCAGTGACGCATGGCCATCATCAAGGTGGCATCCAGTGACCCATGCTGCACCAGGAAGGAGGAGTCCTGAGGAGTCATCGAGCCCAGAGCCTGCCAAATTTTAATGTGTATACAAGGTCCTAGGAGATCTTATTGAAAAGCAGATTCTGATTCTACAGGTGGCAACCAAGATCCTGCATTTCTAATAAGCTCCCAGAACAGGCTGTTGTGGCTATTCTTCAGACCATACTTGGGATAGCAAGGATCAAATACAAGGCTCTAACTACAGACACATTGGCTGTGTTAAAACAAAATACCAAATACAAAATACAGACGATATGGCAGTCTCTGGCCTCCAAAAGCTCAGTAGTATTTTGCCTAATATACGAAGGGTCTGGATGGTAGCTCACACCTGTAATTCCAGTACTTTGGGAGGCCAGAATGGGAAGATTGCTTGAGGCCAGGAATTCAAGACCAGCCTGGGAAACATCTCTATATGGAGACTCTATGGTGATTCTATGGACTCCATCTCTACAAAAAAAAAACTAAAAAATTAGCTGTACATGATGGCTGTACAGTACCTGTAGTCCTAGCTACTTGAGAGGCTCACTTAAGGCCAGGAATTCGAGGCTGTAGTTAGCTATGATCGTGCCACTGCACTCCAGCCTAGGTGATATAGCAACAACCCATCTCTTTTTTTTTTTTTTTTTAAAAAAAAAAAAGGAAGGGTGCAGAGAGTGAGCCCTGGAGTACTAGAAAGTCAGCACCAAAGCCATGGAGGTTTGTGAGAGAGCTCCAGGGGCTAGAATGAGGAACGAAGACTTGTTCTGCACCACTTTCACATACAGTAATTGAGAAGAATTTGGAAGGGCAGGTTGGAGTCAGGATTAGACACCATGCTAAAGAAGAAAGCATTCTCTCCAAGCATGACAACCAGAGAATTTATCTAAACTTTTATCCTGCAGGTTAACCAGAGTATATGGTTGTTAGTAAAAGACAAAGTATTCATGTTGCTTATTAGGTAAATAGTTGGGCAATATTGGAGAATTTTGTTAGAATATCAAGAGAAAAAGCCTTCAAATGTCTATCTAGACAGACAAATTAGAATAAAGATGGAGGTAGGTCTAAGGTAGGACCACAAAGCAAATGTGCCTCTGGCTGTAACAGTCTGCAATCTCAGGACCCACAAAACAGATGACAACAAATACTTTTGCCTTTCTTCTTGGTATAATGGAAAGAGGAAACCTATTTACCCATAGTGCACCTGCATGTACACATTTTCATATACTCATCTATGAGCAATGCACTTACGAATCGAAACCTTTTTCACTAAGAGGAGCAGGATTTAAATGCAGTTAGCATTATCTGAGAGAGAAACCTCAGACGTATTAGTGTCTCTGATTCTCATTGATGATGATGATAATATCTAAATCCTTACTTAACAATACTATTACACAAGAATAAATAAGCTGATTCTAACAACATTTTTTTAACTAAAATAATGCATTTTGTTTTCAGCAATTCCCAGTGCCTAGAGATTATCTGGCTGCTCACAAATTCAGAATCATAGATTATCTTCCTCCATATTACAGAAAGAATACCCTGTTTTACCCACAAGGCCTGGGCCACAAGACTTCCTACCCTAGAGAAGAGGACTACATATATTATAAGATAGGAAGAGAAAATTTCAAAAGCCCGTCCTTTGTGGCACAATGAACTGTGGGAAGGGAAAGATAAACGGAAGAGGATGAAATCATTTGGATTTATGTTCTAGCCTCCTGTGCTTTCAGCTCACCCTATGATATCCTAAAATGGAAGTCTGTTATATAGGTGGAGAGAAAAACCCAAGCTGAGAGGCTCTGGCTTACTTCCTGGTTAGTATTCCGGTCAATCACCTCACAGGATACACTCCACAAAAACACAGGGAGACCATATCAGAATAAATGTAGTTAGGCAGGATTAAGGGCCAAGTTGGCATTGCTGAGCCTCCCTTAGCAAACCTGTGGCAAAAAAAGGAAGTTTCTGCATGAAAGGTAGTGAGATGAGGGCCAGAAAGCCAGGCTAATGGGCACCATGATGAATGGCAAGGTATGCCCACCATAAAAGCATATACAACCTTGCCAGGATTTGGCTGGGACTCCAAAGGATCTGCATAGTCAGGAAGAGGGGAAGTCTGGATCCTAGCCAAGCCATGTTCACCAGTTTTCCCACATCAGACCCATTTTCATCCACTAGACCCAATAAAGAAATACAAGCTCCTTCTTGGATTCTAATGCTGAGTCTGTCAATACACAAAGGATAAAATATTCACATTTTAAAGAGACACAAAGCCTAAAATGCAAGCTTGCCAGAGGATGGGCCCAGAAAGTCTCAGGTCAACATAGGAATAGAGAATATAACAAAAGATGGCATTTTATAATCACTATAAATGCAGTTAGAATGACAGGTAAAACACTAAAAACAAATTAAGTTAGACCCATACTTCATGCATAAACCAACATCCCTTTATCTCTTCCTCAAGGAGTTTAGATAGTGGGAGATCACACATTCTTTTGTGAAAGAAATATCTGTTAAGGGCCTTCTGTGTGCCAGGCCTTGTGCAAGGTGGTGAGGATTCTATGGAGTGTAGTTTTTTCAGAAGCTAAAGAAAAACTGATTCATTTACTTATGGACCCCCAAATCAAGAATTCCTTCCCTATATACAAATAAAATTTCAAACGGAGTATAGGACTTTCTCAGCTTATCACCTAAGGCAGAAACAATACAGAAAAAGAATGAGAGACTTGATTACAAACAAGTGTGAAATTGATACAACAAAAAATTGTGTACATATTTAAGAGAAATAGCAGGTTGCACTTCAAATTTAATCCTCAGAACTGATGTAGGGCAAAAAAACAACATCATTCTGCTAAAGGAAGGTCTGAACTAGAAATAGAATAGGGCTGGGAAGCCCAGATGTGTAAAGACTAGCAGGTATAGAGCAATCCTCTGTCCTCATTAGCAAAAAGGACTTGACCCAGCCGGAAGTGAGATAAGGGAATGAGATGAGCAGGAGGAGGAGGATGGACAATCAGCGAGGTGGCTGTGGGAAAGGAGCCCAGGAGACACTGGCAGGAGAAATTAAGTCAAATTAAGTTCATATGGGCACTAAGTGAAGCCACCCCCTCCCACCTCCATCCGGCAGCTTTTTTTGGATTGCTGTTTGTAACGTAAGGAATGTAAGATATGAACAGAAGCCCCAGAAGCCCCATACCATTCACCCAGTCAGTGACTCAGGTTAAAACACGCACTCTCTTTCTCCCCATCCCTTGGTACATACAGACTGCACCATCTCCCTTTCTAGTCAGAAGCTAAGCCATTATCATTCTCAGGTGCTTCTAAGTTCCAGATCCTGTCACACAAGACTCACACTCCAGACCACGGAGGAGGCATCTGCTTCAGTTCCACTTCCCTCGAGAGACAGGAAAAGGAAGTGTTTAAGAGCACAGACTCTGTAGCCACATGCTTGAGTTCAAATCTCAGCTCTACCACTCGCTAGCTGTGTGATTTACAGTGAGTACCTCAACTTCTCTATTCCTCCGTTTCATCATTTGTAAAGTGATCATAATAATAGTCCTTACTTCATAGGGTTTTTTGAGAATTAAATAAATTGATTTTATTATATAGGATTGTCCTGGCAGAATGTAAGTACTATGTGTCTGTTGCTTCTGCTGCTGCTATTGCTATTATTACTATTACTATTATTAACATTTGAGCTGTTCTGAGGATATGTTTTAGAAGGGCTTCACTCCCAGTCCTGCATTCAAGTTCTGTCTTTTTTTTTTTTTTTGAGTTGGACTCTCACTCTGTCACCCAGGCTGGAGAGCAGTGGCATGCTCACAGTCATCACAGCCTCGACCTGCTGGGCTTAGGCCATCCTTCCGCCTCAGCCTTCCAAGTAGCTGGAACTACAGGCACGCGCCACCATGCCCGGCTAGTTTTTGTGATTTATTGTAGAGATGAAGTCTCTCACCAAGTTGCCCAGGCTGGTCTCGAACCCCTGGGCTCAACCAATCCTCTTGCCTTGGCCTCCCAAAGTGCTGGAATTATAGGCATGAACCACCACACCTAGCCTATGTCTTCCTTTTTAAAAGACTGAGATAGCCGGGCTCGGTGGCTCAGCCTATAATCCCGTGCCTTTGGGAGGCTGAGGTGAGTGGATTGCCTGAGCCCGCGGGTTCGAGACCCGCCTGGGCAGCGAGACCTCATCTCTACAATAAATCAAAAAATCAGCCGGGCGTGGTAGCGCATGCCTGTAATTCCGGCTACTTGGAAGACTGAGGCAGAAGGATCGCCGGAGCCCAGCAGGTCGAGGCTGCGGTGGCCGGGAGCGGCCACTGCACTCCAGTCTGGGCGACCGAGTGAGACTCCAACTCAAAAAAAAAAAAGACTGAGATATCTTCTTTTAGCACCTCCCTCAGAAAAATATTATCCCCAAAGACAAACAGTTATCAAACTCCTCTCTCCTATCCAAGTCTGAATTGAATCCCTTTTCTCCCTTTAAGTTTGCAGCTTTTTCCCTCATCTCATATCTAATACATGGCACAATGTCTGATAAAATAGTAACAATAAGTATGTAAGAAAGGCACATATACCTCATTCTAGATTCCTTACAAGGCAAATTCATTCTCAAGAAAATTGCAGCAGACACAATATTTTGGCATGTCATATACTAAAACTTAATGAGAAAATAGGGAGATAAAGATGGTGGAATATCAAAAGTGGTCATGGCATGGTGCATCTGCAGCGATACATCAGTGCCTGCTACAGAGAGAAGCTGCTCAACTGCCAGGTCAAGCTATTTGAAAATGTTACTCTTAAGATCTGGTGATCAAAATTTCAGAACAATGACCATCTGTCATTCAACATAGACTTCCTGACTGCCCATAAATGCTGGGCATTAAGTAGGGTACGAGGGATACAACACTGAACAAGGCATGATCACTGACTTCAAATGGGTTAAGGTCTGGTAGGATGTGAGTAAGTGGAGTGTGACTGTTGCCATGAAAAGAACAGCATGCTTCACACATGCTAGCTCCATGAGGTGAGTTTTATAGTATCTCCACTTTATAGAGAAGGAAATTAAGGCACAAAGAGGTTACCAGCTAATAAATAATGAAAGTAGGATTCAAACCCAGGCAGTTGGGCTGCAGATCCGTGCTCTCAAATACTATGCTCTGGTGACTGGTGACCAATGTCTTGCATTTGAAGATGTTCCAGTGTTTCTTGTATTAGATTGTTTCTTACTCTAAAAGCTATCAGTCTAAGAGTTCATCTGTAGTAAGGGAACTGAAAATAATCTTCCACACAGGGAGACAATGGAGAAGTGGACAGATTCACTGTCTTTGAAGCAAAAATAAATCCAGAAAGCAAAACATAATGATGTTTCATAAAATTTGCCTCCACGTCATAGTCCCTTTCCACTTTGATCTATGGAAGCCTACAACTAGAGGAAAGGGTAAGGGGATTTTAAAATATGACTGTTAGAAGAAGGAAAATTTTCTGAGTCTGTTGAGATGGGATCATGAGAGAGAAGAGTTGATTAAAAGAGGTATCCCAAAATGGGAGTCATGCAAACGTCCAACAGCTGGAAACTGTTTGCAAAGCTGTATGAATGAAGAAGAACTCTGCTGGAGTGAGGGAGAAGTAATACCGAGGTAGATTCAGAGGACTCCCAAGCTTCTCATTTGAAACCTATGTCCTCCAAATATTGTCACCCACCTCTACTACCAACCACTCTATCAGGACTTTATTATGTGGGAAATTAAAAAACAAACAAATGGTGTAAATGTTGCTGTCATATCTGTAATAATAATTATTAACTCATATTTTGGTGTCTACAGCATGCCTGCCCTGTACTCAGTGCTTTAGTATATGATCTTACTTAGCCCTCACAATAACCCAATGAGGCGAGTACTATAATTAGCCCCATTTTAACACCTCAGAAACTGAGGAGTAAGGAGGTTAGTGGAGTTGGAGGTACTTTAGCACCAGGATGCTGGTGGTCATCTCCATTCAGTGTGGCTGGGCCAACAGAAAGACAGAAGTGGAAGGGAACACAGACATCATCTAGCAACAGGACTATTCCTAGTCCTTGATCCAACAGACAAGGAAACTAAGACAAAAGTGACAGGACCAAAGTCCCTCCTTTGTCAGCAGAGCCCCTGACTCTTCCACCAGTCTGCCTCTGAATCATCTAAATCATTACATCTTAGGCATGGAGCTGAACTGGCACCTCTCCTCAGCCAGTCTCACCATTGTTCACTGCTTCCCCACCTGGCCCATCAGCAGGTGGCCCTCTCAGTCATCTCTAGCTTTCTTAGATTGACAACTTGTTTTTTTTAAGTATTAAGAAGCTATCACTTCCTGGAGATCTACTGTATGCCAGGCTCAGTCAATCCTTCTATCATCCCTAAGAGGCAAGTACTATTATTATCCTCTTTTTTTTTTTTTTTTTTTTGAGTTGGAGTCTCACTCGTCGCCCAGACAGGAGTGCAGTGGCCGCTCCTGGCCACCGCAGCCTCAACCTGCTGGGCTCCGGCGATCCTTCCGCCTCAGCCTTCCAAGTAGCCGGAACTACAGGCATGCGCTACCACACCTGGCTGATTTTTTGATTTATTGTAGAGATGAGGTCTTGCTGCCCAGGCGGGTCTCGAACCCGCAGGCTCAGGCAATCCACTCACCTCAGCCTCCCAAAGGCGCGGGATTACAGGCTGAGCCACCGAGCCCGGCTATTATCCTCATTTTGAGATGAAAATATTGGCTCAGGGAACCAAAATTATTTGTCCAAAATCACATAGTTAGTAAGTAGTAAGCTCTTAGTCACTAGATTGCCTTTAAAAAAATTGAACTGCGATCAACAGCACTTATTCTACCTTTTCCTCTTTATGTTCATTCTATCTCCAATTTCTATCCAACAATGCTGGTAGACATGATATATATTCACCAGCTCCACGCTTGCTATCCTGCCCTGCATGATTTAAAGATAGTACTAGTGCAAAGCTAGAAGTCTGGAGAACCGGTTTATCATCTGCCACATGCCCGAACCAACTCTCCACCTAAAGAGCCTAAATTCTTCTATTGACCTAACAGCCCAAACAATTGATGCCTCACTGAAAGATGGGGCTCAGGCTCCTCCCCATCCCCAGACTAAAGATATCCCCATACATTATGGTCTAGCAGACACCAACAGCACCCAGATCCTCCTGGGATAAGCAGTGACATACGAGGTTGCCTAGAAAGACCTCAGAGCATCATAATTCAAGAAATGCAGAGGACAAGTTGTGCAAGATTCCTGAGATAATTGAAACTGACCCATAACTCATCAGTCACCATGGGAAATTCTATCACTTTGCACACTTTGCTTCCATAGCTAGAAATCAAATCAGAGGAACAGGATCAGATTTCTAATTTGGAACCTTAGACATGCAAAGTCATCTTTAATGACTCCTGGCAAAAGATGCTTGCTAAAGATCTCAGCTCATCTAAATTAAAACATGAAACCTAAAAATTAAGCAGAAAATTCTCAATTTGTCAGGTCTGTAAGACTATAGAAAAATCAAGCAGGCAAGAATACACATACTCCTTAGGGTCTTGTTATGCCTGCAAATATTTGACCAGAAATTATATGAAAGAAATGAGCTAGGAGGAAAGAAAATAAACTCATCAGATCTTAACTTTTAGGTTTGGGTCATACTGATGAATAGCAATTTTTCACAGTCAATTTGAACTATCATGTCAAGGAAGATTCTCTCTCTGGTAATGGCCAATTTCATCTGTTCTATGATGTAGAGCTCAGATTTCTCTGATATGGCAGGCTGCTGACTTCAAGTCTCTCAAAGCTAAGTGGACTAATAGGAGGTAGAATCAGTCAGAACAATGTTCAGATGTGTACGGCTCTTTAAAAATTCCTCTCTCATCAGTAGTTCTATCCTCATTCTATGTGGTTTTGAGATGTTCAGGTAACCATTAAACAATTTCCAGAGACTGTTTTTAAATCTCTTCCCTTCACTCCTCATCCACCCTGCCCTTTGTGTCACTGAGTGAATGGTTGCCATGGTCCAGTAGAATAATTTGCATCCCCAGCTTTCACATCTGCTCATGACTAAATTCTTCTCAAATCTAAATCCAGGGAAGAGGGAGCCATTTCTTATCTGTAGCAATACTCCAACAGAGGACCCCAAAAATTAATGTAAAATTAGCTGTTAACAGAAATTACAAATTCAAAACTTGTTTACCTTTAACAAGTTTTTTGTTTGTTTGTCTGCTTTTTTGAGTCAGGGTCTCACTCTGTTGCCCAGGCTAAAATGGTGGCACTATCACAGTTCAATGCAGCCTCAACCTCCTGTGCTCAGGTGATCCCTTCGCCTCATACTTCCCAGTAGGTGGGACTACAGGCCATCCTTCCCAGTAGGTGGGACTACCACCACCATGCTCAGCTAATTTTTTTGTAGAGATGAGATCTTGCCATTTTGCCAGTCTGGTCTCAAACTCCTAGCCTCCAGCAATCCTCTCACCTCAGTCTCCCAAAGTGCTGGGATTGCAGGCATGAGCCACCATGCCCTGCCAACAAGCATTATTAAAGAGAAAAGTTAGAGAATGGGGACAAGGACCAGTGTCGGGGTTATGCTACCAGATACTAAGCATGAAACATAGTAAATCTTCTCCTGAAGATAAAGGAGCATTTGCAAATAGCACAGAA
Organism: Carlito syrichta; assembly: GCF_000164805.1. Taxonomy (NCBI): domain Eukaryota; kingdom Metazoa; phylum Chordata; class Mammalia; order Primates; family Tarsiidae; genus Carlito; species Carlito syrichta. Next base: position 55,307 of record NW_007252863.1, read on the forward strand.
AGATAAGCTCTGATTTTTATTCTTAATTAAAAAGCTTCTGAGTTTTACATTGTACACTATAGCTCAGAGAGTTCATACTATTCCAAAATTCAACCACTTAAATATGAAATGGCTTTTGCATACAAAGACCCAAGTGTTTCTAAGTATAATTGGCAAATGAGAAAACACTTCAAGAAACTTAAAAATGTGGAGGTGAAAACTTATAGTCATGCATGCTAAAACTAAGAGTCTAGGTCACTCCCAGGAAAGACCCTACTTGTTATTTCATCACATGCACTCGGAAACTTGCCTCTTGTTAGAATCACATCACTCCATCATCCCAGAGTTTCTTCCTCAGATTAACTTTTCATTATTACTCTCTTGTCACATTTGTCTTAAAACTTTGAGAGGAGAAGCTTTCAACAGCCTGGGGTCTAAATTATTTGAGTCTCATTTTAATCAAGACAATGACAAAGGTCTTGGCAGCCATGTTCTCTCCACCTCTGTGGTTCATAAAGAACTGAGGGTCTTTCTTGAACATCAACAAAAATTAATTAATTAATTGATTAAAGGGCAAGAAGACAACCACTCTGAGCATTAAATATAGTCAACTGCCTAAACGTACTCTTGTGACAATCAGTGGGCTGGTATTTAGGGACAAATACCAGGAACCAGCCAGGATCCAGCATGCCCTCCTGGAAGTCATGGATTTTTATTATGACAGCTAATACTAAAGAAGTCTTTTAGGACACTGTGCTTCCCCAAAATTCATTAGTACAAGCATTCACACTGAGTAGGCAGAGGAACCACACAAGGCTCATACCAGACATTTGTGACATGTCCCCAATTCACACTGGGTCCCAACCCACCAACTCAGTAAGTTACTTTATGGGAGGCTGAGGTGAGTGGATTGCCTGAGCCCGCGGGTTCGAGACTCACCTGGGCAACTTGGCGAGACCTCCATCGCTACAATAAATCAAAAATGAACTGGGTGTGGTAGCGCGCGCCTGTAGTTCCAGCTACTCAGAAGGCTGAGGTGGAAGGATCGCCAGAGCCCAGCAGGTTGAGGCCGCGGTGGCTGGGAGCAGCCACTGCACTCCAGTCTGGGCGACAGAGTGAGACTCCAACTCAAAAAAAAAGAGTAGGTAAAAATCATCCAAGTTGCTGCAAAGTCCATAATTTTGTCCTTTTTTGTAGCTGAATAATATTCCATCATGTATATGTATATTTTTTTTTATCCAGTTCACTTTCAATGGACAGCACGGTTGGTTCCATGTTTTTGCTATTGAGAATAGTGCTTCAGTAAACATGTATGCACAGTTATCTTTTTTGTAGAATGATCTGACTGGGGGGGGCGGTGCACAGAACACTAATAAGGATAGCTGATCCCAACCAGGTGAAGGGCTGTTAGGACGAATGGGAGGCCCAAACTTCACCTGAACGTTGACTACTCATGTACCTAATCCTAAATTGTAACCCACATCTTTAAATTTTTAAAAGTAAATAAATATATACATAAAAAAATTGTTTTAAAAAAGAGTAGGTAAAAAGTTAACAGAGGCTTCTAATCAGGCTCACCTTTAAAACACAAACCACAAACCACTCCCTGGCCTTCTAGTTAGAGAGCACCCTTTTGCCAACATTCCCCAATCTTGCCATTAAAACAGGGCAACCAGTGGTATTTGATGAAGTAATTAAGAACAGTCAAAGCAATTACTTGGCATTCCTTGCAATAACCATATTTCTAACCCCAGGAAGTATACTGGGCCAAAATAAAAATGTGTTTATGTTTAAAGAGGCTTAGATAAATTCAGTATCTACAATAAGTTATTATGAAAAACCAGTATGCTGAATGCTACCCACCTCCTTCTGAATAACATTAGCTACAGCAACATTCATTGATCTCTTCCCCTACCTATGTCTTGGGTTCTCTGCCAAGAGATGAACTATGAGAATAAACAAGCCTGTAAACCCAGCTACTCAGAAGGCTGAGGCAGGATTGCTTAAGCCTACTCTAGACTGCAAATTCAGAAAAAGCATCTGTCTATCCATGTCTACTGAGCATAGGAATAATACAGGGGTTAAAGTGAACACCGGTAAATATCTACAATGTACCAGCAACTCTGCAAAGGGGTGATCCAAAGAAACCCAAATTTTATTTATAAAAAATTGTGTATTTATTCTTACATGTTTAAGTTTCAGTCACCTTCAGAGAGCTCTCTTGTTTTATGTAATATACTTATTGAGATGCTCAAAAAACTGTTGCTCTACTCCTAAATGGACAAAAATTGGAACCATTTCCCCTGAAAACTAGAACAAGACAAAGATGCCCACTCTCACCCCTCCTGTTCAACATAGTATTGGAAGTCCTGGCTCGAGCAATCAGAGAAGAGGAGGCAATCAGGGGTATCCCAATAGGAAAAGAGGATGTCAAGTTATCTCTCTTTGCAGATGATATGATTGTGTACCTTGAAAACCCAAGAGAATCTGTCAAAAACCTCCTTACACTGATAAAGGCCTTTGGCAAAGTCTCAGGATATAAAATAAATGTACAAAAGACAATCGCATTTCTCTACACCAATAATAAACAAACAGAAACCCAAATAAAAAACACAATTCCATTCACAATAGCCACAAAAAAATTGAAATACCTTGGCATCTTCCTAACCAGAAACATGAAAGACCTTTACAATGAAAATTACAAAACGCTGCTCAAAGAAATCAAAGATGACACAAACAAGTGGAAAAATATCTCATGCTCATGGATTGGAAGAATCAACATTGTGAAGATGTCCATCTTACCTAAGGCAATCTACAAATTCAATGCAATACCCATCAAATTACCAGCAACATTCTTCTCAGACCTAGAAAAGACAACACAGGAACTCATATGGAAACACAAATGTCCAAGAATAGCCAGAACAATCCTCAGCAAAAAAAAAACAAAGCAGGTGGTATCACATTACCAGACTTCAAACTTTACTATAAAGCTACAATCATCAAAACAGTTTGGTATTGGTATAGGAACAGGCATATAGATCAATGGAATAGAATTGAGATTCCAGAGGCAAAACCTCAATTTCTCCACCAACTTATCTTTGACAAGGCCTCCACCACCTGCCACTGGGGAGAGGAGAACCTATTCAGTAAATGGTGCTGGGAAAACTGGCTGACCACATGCAGAAGATTGAAACAGGACCTCTATCTATCCCCATGCACAAAGGTTAACTCCAAATGGATCAGAGACCTAAATGTAAAACCTCAAACCATAAGAACCTTAGAAAATGAAGGAAATATCCTCATGGAAATCGGAACTGGCATCCAATTCCTGAACAAAACCCGAAACCCACAAGTCATAAGAGAGAAGACAGACAAGTGGGACCTTATTAAACTGACAAGCTTCTGCAAGGCCAAAGAAACCATCAAGAGAGCAGGGAGACAGCCTACAGACTGGGAAAAAATATTTTCCAACACCAGGTCTGACAAAGGCTTAACATCCTGGATCTACAAGGAACTCAAACGTGCTGAAAAGAAGAAAACAAACAACCCCATTATAAAATGGGCAAAAGAGATGAACAGATACTTCACAAAAGAGGACATCCGAGCAGCCAACAAACACATGAAGAAATGTTCAACCTCACTAATCATCAGGGAGATGCAAATCAAAACCACACTGAGATACCACCTAACTCCAGTCAGAATGGCAATTATCAACAACTCAAAAAATAACAGCTGCTGGAGAGGGTGTGGCGAAAAGGAAACACTTCTACACTGTTGGTGGGAGTGTAAACTAGTGCAGCCTCTGTGGAAAGCAGTGTGGCGATTCCTAAAAGCTCTAAATATCAACCTCCCATATGACCCCGCAATCCCCCTACTGGAAATATACCCTGAAGAACTCAAATCACTCTATCAAAAAGATACCTGCACACGTATGTTTATCGCAGCATTGTTCACAATAGCAAGAACCTGGAAACAACCATGCTGCCCATCAAAAGAGGACTGGATTTAAAAAATGTGGTACATATACACGATGGAATACTACACAGCCATAAAAAAGAACAAAATCATGAATTTCGCAGCAACCTGGATGGAACTAGAGTCTATAATACTGAGTGACCTCTCACAGAAACAAAGATCCAAGTATCACATGTTCTCACTCATATAATGGACCTTGAACATCCAATGTAATACTATAAGAAAATGACTGACGGTACTGGGAAACTATGGGGGGGATGGGATTAACAGTAGCAAATATCTGTCTGGGGATGGGGAAACACCTCTTATCAACAGGGTGCCTGAATGAAACGTAATTGTACACCTAACCCTTAACTGTACCCCACAAAACCATAATAAAAAATATTGATTAAAAAATTTTTTTAAATTAAAAAATAAAAATAAATAAAAAATTTTTAAAAACTGTTGCTCAAAACAGTTTTTGGACTCATCAAATTTGATGCCTCTTAGTGCTTCTGCCGTTTTCTGTTTCACCACTTTCAAATTAGTAAAACATTTCCCTTTGAAGAAACACAAAAACTTACTTAGGGTGAGATTGGGTGAACAGGAAAGGTGGGACATGGGGGTCAAGCTTTTTTTGGTCAAAAACTGCTGAACACGCAGTGTGGTGTGGGTTAACTATTCGTAAATCACCCATCATCAAATGGGCAAACACATTGAAAGAATTGCAAAAAATAAAATAAAATAAAACCAAAGAAAATCACTAAAGCCAAAAGCAGCTGCTCAGAACAATGGGTTCCTCGAAAACTTATGTAGCAGGGGAAATCTGTATTATAAGGGATCTACCCGCTAAAAGATAATTCCAGGTTTTGGGGGTGCCCCCTCATAATGCATTAGGTTGCTTAATGTTCAGAACAAGCCTTGGAGATAGGTATTATCATTAAAACAAGCCTTGCAGATAGGTATTATTTTTACTACTGTTTAAGAGATAAGAATATCAAAACCTAGATTTCATACATTGACCAAGATCTGAGAAGTAGTAAACAGCAACAGTAGTCTATGCTATTATCCTGAGCCTATTTTTCTAAATCACCAGCCTCACATATACAGGTGTCATTTTCTTTTCTTTTTTTTTTTGAGTTGGAGTCCCACTCTGTCGCCCAGACTGGAGTGCAGTGGCCGCTCCCGGCCACCGCAGCCTCGACCCGCTGGACTCCGGCGATCCTTCCACCTCAGCCTTCCAAGTAGCTGGAACTGCAGGCGCGCGCTACTACGCCCGGCTAATTTTTTGATTTACCGTAGAGATGAGGGCTCGCCAAGTTGCCCAGGCGGGTCTCGAACCCGCGGGCTCAGGCAATCCACTCACCTCAGCCTCCCAAGGCGCGGGATTACAGGCTGAGCCACCGACCCCAGCTACAGGTGTCATTTTCAAGAAAAACAGCAATAATCGGTATATGCTAGCATTTCCCAAGTTAGTAAGAAACCATTTCAAACATACCTTACGTGCATTGGTACACAGACTTGGAGAGAAACTTTATTTCATCTATCTTCTAGCCTGATAAAACTTTTGAAAGGCTCAGAAAGCATGGGTTGTCATTCTGTTAGTTGGATTGAAGAAATCGAGGTGCCAAATGCAGGTTAAGCAAGGGACAGGGAGAGGGATGATAGCCCGAACCCTTTGAAACGAGCCCAGTCATGGCCCCTCCCACTGGACACCCCTGGTGGACTTTAACAAGCCAAGCATCTGACCTCCACATCCCAGTGAAACTGAACATGGTGCTCACGCAGCGCGGAAGGGGCGGTGGGTTGAGTCCATCCAGGCGCATGAGCAGAACAGGGACGCCAAAGAGCACCAAGTACTTCACGTAGAAAAAGAGCACCTGGGCCAACGCCAGTCCTCCTGAAAGGCAAAGGGGCGGGTCAGACACACTGAAAGGTGGGGCGGTCCTTTGTGGGAGACAAACGAGCTATGCCACCTGCCCTGCTTCTCCACCCACCCCCTTCTCCCGTCAACTCACGCATTTTACAGAAGTATCACACATGGGCTTTATTTAAGAAAATGTTTCGGCTGGGCGCGGTGGCTCAAGCCTGTAATCCCAGCACTTTGGGAGGCCGAGGTGAGGGAACTGCCTGAACTCACAGGTTTGAGAACAGCCTGGGCAACTTGGTAAGACCTTGTCTCTACAATAAATCATAAAACTTAGCCCGGTGTGGTGGGGCGCGCCTGTAGTTCCCGCTACTTGGAAGGCTGAGGCGGAAGGATCACCAGAGCCCAGCAGGTCAACGCTGGGTTGTCAGTGAGCGTGCCACTGCACTCCACTGGGCAACAGAGTGAGACTCCAACTCAAATAAATAAATAAATAAATAAATAAAATAAAAAGGAAACATCTCCAAAATGCACATATTAGAAAAATGTTGGAAAGGAAAAATTCCTTCCTCAGATCTTTCAAAACCTATATGAGTTCACACCCACTAGGATAGTGTTCAGAAAGTCAGATCAATAAGTGTTGGTGAAAATGTGAAGAAATTAGAACCATCAGATACAGCTGATGGGAATGTAACATGACACAGCTGCTTTGGAAAACGGTGGACAACATAAGAATATAAATGATTTTACTCTGATTGAAAGTTATTTGACATACATAAATTAAACTAGCTTTTGCTATGCTTAAAAATATAAGATTTTACTATTTTTAATACTTAACAAAATGTTTCTAGGTTTGTATTTAAAAGATCCTCTTAATTTGAAAGAGTTCTGATTGAGTTTATCTAACCTAGTCCCTTCCCCTCCAAAAATGCCATACACAAGTTCATCTATTACACTCTCTTTTGACAGCCATTTATTCAACAAGCACATACTGAATATATGACTAAAGGAATCACTAGTTTTGTACTATGAGAAATAAATTAGAGGTCAAATTAAGTGGCACCCAACCTTCAAGGGGCTCACCATTAGTTTCATTACAGTCTTATTTATCCTTCCCTTTTGGCACAAGGTGTTTCCTTCTGCCTTTGTGCCCTAGCCCTCCTTCTCCTCTTGGCAAAATCCCAATTATCTTTCAGATCCCAGCTCAAATATGTTCTCATCTCATTCATTTAACATATAATTAGTGAGCATCAACTACTCACCAGGTACTGAGAATACAACAGTTAGAGGCATGATACCTACTCTTATGGATTATTACAGTCATTAGAAGAGATAGAAAGGAATGCAAATCAGGAGTAGAATTAAAACCCACATCCCCAGGACAGAAACAACCTGAACACAGAGGCTCAGACACCATTCATGTTACACTTAACAAATATTCACTGTGCACTTATATGTCAAGTGTGGTTCTAGTTGTGCTTGCTATACATCAGTGGATATTCCTGCTTTCATGGGGCTTATATTCTGGCAAGAGTCAACAACAAATAGACATAAAAATAAAAAATTTTATATTAAGTTAGAAAGTACAGCAGAATGAATTTCCCAACAATGGCTACAACTATATCTTCTAATCCACATGCGCTTCTTCAATGTGACCTTGCCATTGCCCAATCAAAAGTAAATCTTGGCAGGTCTAGGGCCAATGAGTACAGAAGTGATGCTGTTCCAATTCCAAGTATAGCTTTCCATTGGCCCAGCACCTCTGCTTCCTGCCCCTTGGAACACTCCCTCTTAGAACCCGGTTGCCATACTGTGAGAAGCCCAAGTCACATAGAGTGGCCATATGAAGATGTTGTAGAGCACAGCCCAAGCTGAGCTCCAAGCTAAAAGCCATCCTCAATGGCTAGCCATGTAGGAGGACTCTTAAACGTCCTGCTCAGTCAAGCCTTAGGAAGACTGCAGTCCTAGACTATGTGTGACTGCAACTGTAGGAGACCCAGGCAAGAACTACTCAGCCAAGTCCAGTCAACCAACAGAATGGTGAGAGAGAAGAAATCATTTTAAGCAAGTAAGTTTGGGGATGGTTTGCTATTCAGTAACAGTCAACTGAGACAGAGGGCGATAAATGCAATGGAAAAAGTAAAACCATAGAACAGGGTGAGAGAACTCAAAAGTGCTGAAGTAGCAGATGCTGCTTTTTTTGGAATAGGAATCAGAGTGGTCTTCAGTGAGATGAGGACATTTGAGCAACAACTTGAAGGGGATAAGGGTGTCAACTGGGCAGCCACCCTGCTCCCTCTCAGGCTCTCCATCATACTCTGTTCTTATGATTTGTTCAGTGCTTATCACATCAGACCACAGCTGAAAACATTTGTCTATCCTTCTAGACCACAGGCAACTTAAGGTCAGGAGTGGTTTCTGATACCTCTTGTATTCCCAGCACCTAATATCTGTCATATGGTTGATGCCTGATAAGTGTTTCCTTGAAAAGTAGCTGAATTAATAATTCACCTTACACTGCAGCAGAAAGACTATCACGGTATTTCTGAGAAGTGTATTGATAGTCTATCATCAGCTCTGAGGATTGTTCAATCACTATTGAAGTTCAGACCCGTCCAAATAAAAGTCTTCTGTGGGTTTGGGACCTTGCCTTCCCAGTATCAAAAACTCTGGTGAGAAGGGGAGAAATGAAGAGAAGTCCCACTAGGTTTGCTACTGTCTTGAAGCTACTAAATGTGTGGTTAATTCTGCCTACCAGCAGGCCACCTTCAACTTGAAGTGCTTCAAATTCGACTTATCCAAAACAGAATTTAGCTTTCTCCCCTCAAAATTCGAAATGGCACAGACTTTTAAGACAAAGGGAGATGAATGTTAAGTTCTACAAAGAGCTCTAGGAGAATGAGAACTGAGAAAAGGCCCCAACCAAGCTCTCCCTGAGTTTAGTCCTTCCCAAATTGACACACTTGCCTACCTAGCCTCCCTTACTCTCTATTAATATTACCCCACTATAATTTCAATCTATATAAAGCAGCTAGTGATTGGCTCCCTTCTGGCTTATCACCCTCCTCTCAGCTCCACTTCGCAAATGAGCAGTTAAAGAGCTTAGAGCTTGGGGGACCAGGAAGAAGGCAAGGTCAAGCTCAAGCCATTTCCTGCCCTGACTTTCCCATCCTCACTGGACTACACATTTTATCCAATCTATTCCCTTCACTTTCTCTTTGCTCACACCATTTCTTGCCTAGAGTCCAACGCCCCCCACCCATATTGTCTGTCAAAACTCTACCTTTCTTTAAGGCCTAACCTAAGTGCCATTATTTCATCAGGTTTTTCTAAATGTCCTAAATAAAACAGTCACTTGCTCTCTTGCAATTACATAACATGGTACAGTTTTCTGTGAAGTTCAGTTATCTATACACTCTGTGGGGCAAAAACAACAGCTGTCTTCTTTACCTCCATCTCTGTAGCACCAGGCAGTACCTGGCACATAGTGAATATGAGCAAGGGGTAATTGCTGAATGAAGAGATGAAAATAATAAATGCACTTTCATGTGTATTATCCTATGGTTAATTTTTACACAACAATTTGCTACAAGTTACAAGTATTGCTCCCATATATATAATTAAAAAGCAAAGCTTTATGAAGATTAAGTAACCTTTGCAAGTCTCAGAGTTGATCAACAGTTGGAACTTTAACCCAGGTCTCTTGGCCAAAATCAGCAGCATCTTCTCCAAATGTCATCCTTCCACAAGTGACCTCTCTCTATATATATTTAACAATACATGTTTTTATTTCTGTGGCATCTAAAGTTGTTTTGTATAAATCCCTAGATTTTTTAATGCTTTATTTTATTTATATATTCTATCATTTCAATTCTAATATCCTATTATTTTTTTATAATCAATATTTTTTATTATGATATTGTGGGGTACAGTTAAGGGTTAGATATACAAATATGCTTCGTTCAGTTGCCCTTGTTGATAAGAGGTGTCTCCCCATCCCCAGACAGATATTTACTACCATTAATCCC
>NW_007252863.1:65489-66824 GCF_000164805.1 Carlito syrichta
TCAGTGTGGTTTTGATTTGCATCTCCTGATGATTAGTGAGGTTGAACATTTCTTCACGTGTTTGTTGGCTGCTCGGATGTCTTCTTTTGTGAAGTGTCTGTTCATATCTTTTGCCCATTTTATAATGGGGTTGTTGTTTTTTTCTTTTCAGCATGTTTGAGTTCCTTGTAGATCCAAGATGTTAAGCCTTTGTCAGACCTGGAGTTGGCAAATACTTTTTCCCAGTCTGTAGGCTGTCTCCCTGCTCTCCTGATGGTTTCTTTGGCTTTGCAGAAGCTTGTCAGTTTAATGAGGTCCCACTTGTCTATCTTATCACTTATGACCTGTGGGTTTCGAGTTTTGTTCAGGAATTGGATGCCAGTTCCAATTTCCATGAGGGTATGTCCTTCATTTTCTAAGGTTCTTATGGTTTGAGGTTTTACATTTAGGTCTCTGATCCATTTGGAGTTAATTTTTGTGTGTGGGGATAGATAGAGGTCCTGTTTCACTCTTCTGCATGTGGTCAGTCAGTTTTCCCAGCACCATTTACTGAATAGGTTCTCCTCTCCCCAGTGGTAGGTGGTGGAGGCTTTATCGAAGATGAGTTGGTTGAGAAATTGAGGTTTTGCTTCCGGAATCTCAATTCTATTCCGTTGGTCTACATGCCTGTTCCTGTACCAATACCAAGCTGTTTTGATTATTGTAGCTTTATAGTAAAGTTTAAAGTCTGGTAATGTGATACCATCTGCTTTTGCTGAGAATTGTTCTGGTTATTCTTGGTCGTTTGTGTTTCTATATGAATTCCTGTGTTGTTTTTTCTAGGTCTGAGAAGAATGTTGCTGGTAATTTGATGGGTATTGAATTAAATCTGTAGATTGCCTTAGGTAGGATGGACATCTCCACAATGTTGATTCTTCCAATCCATAAGCATGGGATATTTTTCCACTTGTTTGTGTCATCTTTGATTTTTTTGAGCAGTGTTTTGTAGTTTTCATTGTAAAGGTCTTTCACGTTTCTGGTTAGGAAGATGCCAAGGTATTTCATTCTTTTTGTGACTATTGTGAAGGGAATCGTGTTTACCAATGGGGAGAGAAGAACCTATTCAGTAAATGGTGCTGGGAAAACTGACTGACCACATGCAGAAGATTGAAACCAGACCCCTATCTATCCCCACACACAAAAATTAACTCCAAATGAATCAGAGACCTAAATGTAAATCCTCAAACCATAAGAACCTTAGAAAATGAAGGACATACCCTCCTGAACAAAACTCGAAACCCACAGGCCATAAGAGATAAGATAGACAAGTGGGACCTCATTAAACTGACAAGCTTCTGCAAAGCCAAAGAAACCATC
>NW_007252863.1:67288-74824 GCF_000164805.1 Carlito syrichta
CTGAGTATCGCATGTTCTCACTCATATAGTGGACCTTGAACATCCAACGTAATACTATAATAAAATGACTGACAGTGGTGGGAAACTATGAGGGGGGAGGGGAAGGGAGATGGGATTAATGGTAGTAAATATGTGTCTGCGGACGGGGAGACACCTCTTATCAACAAGGGTGCCTGAACGAAGCATATTTGTATACCTAACCCTTAACTGTATCCCACAATATCATAATAAAAAATATTGATTATAAAAAAAAAGATTTTCATAATGTCAGTCACCGGTTCCAGTATCACTGGGCTTCAGGAAGCATTATCTCTACACTGTTGTATCTGTCCCCACCAGCCTGTGCCACTCTGACTCATACCTACACTCACATCTCCAGCCTGTCCTGGGCTACCACCTCAGCCCATGTCCCAATCTCTCATTTGAACTTTTTCTGCTCCAAGGTAAATGATTCCAGTCTCTTTTCCTTGTCCACATCTAACCTGCTTTAGATTTTGCTTAACAGTTTTGTGATTAAGTTCATTTAGATTTAGGAAGTTTAGATTTTTTTTTTTTTTTTTTTTTTTGAGTCAAGTGTCTCATTCTGTTGTCTAGATTAGAATGCAGTGTCACGATCATGGCTCACCACAGCCTTGACCTCCTGAGCTCAGGCGAACCTTCCACCTCAGCCTCCTGAGTAGCTAGGGCTACAGACACGCACCACTATGCCCAGCTAAATTTTATTATTTACCAATACTACATAAAACAATGTCACACAAACAGCAAAAGTGTAAAGAAATACTTAAGAACAAAAAACACTAAATTCAGTATAGTGGTTACCACTTAGGGCAACAGGCGGAAAACACAATCTGGAGTGGTACTCAAGAGGTTTCTACTACACTGGTACTATTTTATTTCTTAAACTAAATTATATTTCTTACAAAGATTTAAACCACCAAAACTCCTCTGTTCAGAGAAAGGGTGTGTTACCAGGGGGAAAAATTACCTAGGTTAAAATATTAAAATGTATTTGTTCATCTTCTTTGATTATAAATTGTTAATGTTCTTAGGAGAAAATGGTTGTAAGTCACAGTACATTACTTAGGATCAAAAGTATACTTGTTCAACAAAAATATAGAACACTTCACAAATAGCCCCATTAAAAAATGGGTAAAAGACACTTCTCAAAAGAAGATATACGGGCAGCCAACAGACACATGAAAAAGTGCTCAGCCTTACTCATCATCAGAGACATGGAAATCAAAACCATATTGAGACGTCACCTAGCTCCAGTAAGAATGGTCAGCATTAATAAAGCAAACAACAACAGATACTAGTGAGGATGCAGAGAGAAAGGGACACTTCTACACTGCTGGTGGGAATGCAAACTAGTGCAATCTCTTTGGAAGACAGTGGAGCGACTTCTGAAAGAACTAGAAATTGACCTTCCATATGACCCAGCAATTCCCCTGTTGGGAATATACCCAGAGGAACGCAAATCAATCTACAAAAAAGATACCTGCACACATATGTTTGTTGCAGCTCTATTCACAATAGCAAAAACATGGAACCAAATCATGCAGCATCAAAGCTGTACTGGATAAAAAAAAAATGTGGTTCATATCCATGATGGAATATTATGTAGCCATAAAGAAGGACAAACATATGGATTTCGCAGCAACCTGGATGGATTTAGAGTCAATCATACTCAGTGATCTATCACAGAAACAAAGAACAGAGTACCATATGTTCTCATTCATATGCGAACCTTGAACAATTATCATAATACCATAAGAAAGGGATTGGCAATAGTGGTAAACTGCCAGCGGAGGTGGGGTAGGATTGGCAGTTGAGGGAAACTGCTAGGGGAGGGAGAGGCACACCTCATCAACAAGGGTACCTCCATAATCCATATTTGTATAACTAACCCTGAATTGTACCCCACATCTTTAAAATTAAAAAAAGAATACTTCACGAAATGTGTCTTCAACTAAAACCAAGATGTTCCAGAAGCATTTTTAGATGGCAAAATGAATTTTTAAAATCTAAACAACAAACTACCTGACTACAGTAGTAGAACAGACATGATAAAGTAAGAGTTTGCATAAGTCTACAAAGGCCCTTTCCATTTTCTTCATCAGGACACCACCCACTGACATCAGACTGTACTTGACTCAAAAAATGCCCAGTAAGAAACACCTCGCATGGCAGAAGCAAAGTAACACACACAGCTATGCAAAACTTAATGAAACAATGTAGGACAAGGAAGGAGCCTTGTACAGGGTCAAATAGTCTGAACATTCTGAAAAGCAAATTTTCAGGTAGAGTCCATGACTCACTTTGCCAACGAGAAGTGCTCTGTAAAATTAATATGCAGAAAATTTGAAATTAACTACTAATTAGAGGATTCTATTGCAAATCCTTCAACAGAAAAAGGAAAGAATCCCTTTAGAAAGGAAATAATTGCTTCCTCAAAGTATCTAACAAATTCACATTTCTATACGTCAACATGGCTTAAAAGAAAGATACATCTTTTTCTCTAAGAAGTTATCTGACACATTAATGAGTTAGGTAAGGAGGGACAAATATCACAGTATTCTGAGGGTAGGGGCAAGGTGGAAACAGGGAATAGATGTTTTAAACAAAACACCCTTATGATGGTACATGAAGCAGGAATCTCTTCCATTCTGCAAGCAAGCACCATGAAATTATCTTCACACCACATAGAATATCTAATTGAACAGTCAAGTTCCACAGTAAATCCCAGAGTAGCTTTGGGTTCACACTGCATTAATTTTAAATAACTTCAAAATTCTAATCCAAGGAGAGAATTTACAAAAATTAATTTTTTTCTACTGTATCTTAAGAAAACTTTGAACATTCAATGCCTCAAAATGGTGGGAAAAAAGAAGAATCTTATGCTTGCTGACATATGTTTGTGTACCCAGTTTCCAAAACAAACATCAGATGCCAAATGTCTTATCTCTTTCCCCTCATTGTGATGTAGAATGAGAAAAAGCAAATGAATGACTTTGCTAGCATTTCATTACCATTTAGATGGGTGCACAGACCTTATTTCAACAACAGCCATTACTTAAAATACTGAGCTGAAAAACCCTCTGACTACTTAAACTTACGAGACAGGGTTCTAATAAACTCCAACCACTAAATGATTAAGGCTTTCAAAAAGAACTCTAACGTACATTCCACAAAGCTTTATTTTGTTTTTGCCATGTAGGAGCAACTAATTTTCAATCTCTGTCACCTTTCTACCTCCTCACTGACTCTCAAATCCTTTGCCAAAGCTCTCTTTTCTCCTCATAACTCATATACCTGAATTTATCATGGATTTACCAGGGAGAAACACCATTCAATAATGAATTCAAGAAATGTGATCTTTATGAGCTCTTTTAAAGAAAAACCATAAGTCACTTCTTTGTTCCCCTTAATCCTAGGCTCTGTCAGGTGAGAGTATAGTTCCAGTCTGCCACATTTTGTCTTCTTATAAGACTTGGAGTTCAAAAGAAAATGAGAGTTCTTAACTTTTGGAGATACTACTGAAATGTTTATAGTTAATGATAAGATGTCTGGGTTTTGCTTCAAAACAATATTGGAGAGAGTATAGATGAAAGAAAATTGGCCATGAGTTGATAATTATTGAACCTGGGTGATGATTACCTAGAAGTTAATTCTATGCTTATGCTTTTAAAACTTCCCAAAATACAACATTGCAAAAGGGAGGCATTAAGAGTTCCCACCTGAACCCTGAATTTTAGCCAGCATATTCAACTTGTCCCTCACCCATCAACTGAATACATGGGCAAAATGGGCTTATCTCAGCACAATCCCACCTCCTTGCTCACCCTTTATATGTAGAAAGTATGAAAAATGGTAAACTGGAGAAGCAAATTATAGTAAGGAGAAGAGGGAAGATGTTAAGAGGGAGAATGATAAACTAGCTTATCAGTCCTTGGATCACTGGGAATTGGCAGTCTATGAAGAAGGAAGGCTTCCTGTATGAAGATGCCCCACCATGATTTTCAACAACTACAACAGTGTTTCTGAAATTTTTCTGGTCCTAAAAATCATCTGGAATAATAGTGAAGAGTCTAAGCCTCTCCTTGAGAGATTCTGATTTAGTATGTCTGAGCCAGAGCCCTGAAATCTGTAAATAAACAAGAACTGGAAAATTATGCTCAGTCAAGTTTGGAAAATCTGAATTAAAAGACCCACACTCTACTTCCCAACTCATTTTTCAAAAAGATATACTGAAGTATAAATAGCAGTTTTCTTGAAAAAGGTGAGATTACCTTTTTGTTGTTGTTCATTTAGATTTTCTGATTTTCATGTAGAAAAAGAAGATATCTGCCAGGAAAAAATCTTGCCAAATCTGCTTATTCTATGACAGAATTTCAAAAGTAATCTTCCAAATTCATTCTGACATTCATCACTGAGTTACCCAAAAGGAGAACATGCAGGAGATTTCAAAGGAAAATCTTGTGCCACAGGATTGACCTTTAATTTTATTAGCTAAAGACTGCCATAATTTTGACAAGCACAACTTAATTGTGAAGAAACAATGCTCTGCTCGCTTGAAAGAGATCAATGGTTACCCAGACTCAATCTAATGCTCTCTGTAAGAGAAATCAAGCTCCAAGCTTTTCTACAGGGTTCTGCTAAAAAACAAAAACAAAACAAACAAAACCTCCACAAATATGTTGCAAACAGCTTGTAACAAAATTTAACACTCTAGTCCCTCTATTCTATAACAAAATGAGTAGTATGAGAGAAAATACTAAAGTTGCTGCTAGTCATCAAAGCCCCTTCAAAGGGTAAATACTCAGGTAATTTTCAAATCAGATAGCATTTGAGGGGAAAAAATGTCAAGTAACTAGGCTCTTTGTACATTTTTTTTTTTTTTTCTGAGTTGGAGTCTCACTGTCGCCCAGACTGGAGTGCAGTGGCACGCTCCTGGCCACCGCAGCCTCGACCTGCTGGGCTCCGGCGATCCTTCCGCCTCAGCCTTCCAAGTAGCCAGAATTACAGGCATGCGCTACCATGCCCAGCTGATTTTTTTATTTATTGTAGAGATGAGGTCTCGCCAAGTTGCTCAGGTGGGTCTCGAACCCGCGGGCTCAGGCAATCCACTCATCTTTGTACATTTTATCTACTTATTTATTTAATCTGTAGATTCATTATACAATGTTTCCTCTGATAACAAAGGAAAGGTCGTCTCACTTTTTCCAAGAAAACTGTTACTTTTATCATAGTCCTTGGAGCATGTAAAAAAGGATTTCAAATGTACCCATTATAAAAGATATTATATATATGCATTTTTTAATCCTTCAGAAAATGAAAAGTTACAGTCTGAATATCTCCCCTTTTACAGGAGAAGTGTTAGAAAAGCAGGCCCCAGCAATCTATGGCATATTCGATGCCGTTTCCCCATTGGCATCATCCTCTCCAATAGCTTTAATGGCCATATTATCACTATTGAATCTCAAACACATATTGCTAACCCCAGTATTTCCCCTGAATCACAAAACTGTAAATGCAACATCACCCTGGATGGCTCCACTTCATCTCTGTACCTACAACTGTCATGGTACCTGGCATCCAACACGTGACTAATAAAGGTCTTGAAAGTGAATGAGTAAAGAGAAATTTCTCTATGGCGACTTAATAAAACTTCGTTGAATGGGTGTGAATTTAATGACCATCACTTTTTCACTGATCACAATCAGATTTGAGATAGGTTAGCATTTAATTAAGTCTTTGCCATCATTCAGCCCATCTGGCCTCCCTTAATATGCCCTGTGTCACAAAGTTGGTGACAGTTTAGGTCTAGAACACTCAACTTCTCTCTCCTAATCAAATGAAATGAATCATAATCATGAAGGGGCAGAGGGAGGTAACATCTCAGGGGAAGCAGCCCAGGAGTGAGATATTTTAAACAAGGAGTTAGCTAAATAAAGGAACCCTTAAACCACACCACGTACACAGCATGAAGCCATGAACCAGCCCAGAATAGCTGGAGGGGTAGGGGGAGGCATAGGCAGGAATGGTGGATATGGCTTCAGTGTCAGCAAAGGCATGATTAGAAAGGATTCACGCTAGTCAGCTAAGAAATGCAATTTTAGCAGAGAGACCTGAGAAACCAAATAAAAAAAGTGATATGAAGTGTTTGTGATTTAGAAAAATCAGGCTGTTAAAAAAAATGGGGGGGGTGGGCTTTGTTCCTAAGAGAAAGAGAAAAAGGAGATGAACAGAAAAGACAGAGCAGCATAGGCAGAGCCTATGTTTCAGTTGCGGCAGAGGAACCAGGGAGTCCAATCACTAATTTCAAGTTGTTTGTGTGGCTATCCCGAACCTTTGCTAACCCTCTAACACATACAAATGCCACATCTGAATGGATTTTTGTTAGTGATTTTGTGTGTGTGTGTATGTGAGTGTGTGTGTTATGGTATAGGTGTACAAATTAAGAAAACAGCCAAATATGTGACAGGGTAGTGCACAGTGGGAACAGTATGACTATGATCCCTAAACAGAACTAACTTCACAGAAGCAAGAGATGAGAGACAAAATCACCCAGAACTGGATGTCTTAGAGGAGCACTGGGTTCTGCTCAGTCCGGGAAACAGTCAGGCCTACCTTATCTAGAAATTAAAGAGCTGAGAGACACTCACTGCTGAAATCCAGGGGCAATCTGACGTACAGCCTATATATAAAAGCACACACTACATAAAATACAAAAACTCAAGAAAACTGAGAATTTTTAAAAATTTCACAGAAGAATTTAATGAAAAAAGCTTAAAGTGAAGATTCAGCTTCATGAAAGCTAGGATGAGAATAGCTACCTCATAAACTACCTCTCTCTGGTCTAAAAGCAACACTCACTCCCCCTTCCCCTACCTCAATACTTAATAAATTGCCTGGGAGAGGCTGAATATTAGGCTAATCAAATGCTGTCCAATTTGAATTGTTTAAATGACTAGCTATCTTTTACTGCCACCTCCTGGCCGCTTATAGTATGTCTACCCTAAACTACTAATACAGATAACCATCCCCACCTCCCTACACACATACATACACATCCACACAGAATCAATTACTACATTCAAGACTCTCTAGCCAGATAAAGCATCAAACTAAACTATGGCCACATTGCAAATGGAAGGTTATGCTTCTGAGTAGAGCCCCTGATCAAGGCAGCTGGTCACCCAGACACACCCCCTTCAAGGCAGCTATACACCCCAGTTAGGTTCTGGTCCTCAGTTTTATGGGTCAGAAGTCTGATCTGTTAGCACTCTGAGGACAGATCTGTGTCTGGAGTAAGATGCACATTAAACCAGTTCATGGAGACATCTATAATACCAGAATGCCAACTTACCAATTTAGAATGAGAATTATTACCTCCAAGGCAACTGCAGGCACTTATGAAGGCCTCTTCTCTCTCTAGGTCAGTCACATATAAGAAACCAAATTATGCCAGGCTCAGTGGCTCAGCCTGTAATCCCGCGCCTTTGGGAGGCTGAGTTGAGTGGATTGCCTGAGCCC
>NW_007252863.1:74844-78836 GCF_000164805.1 Carlito syrichta
GAGGTGGAAGGATCGCCAAAACCCAGCAGGTCGAGGCTGCGGTGGCCGGGAGCAGCCACTGCACTCCAGTCTGGGCAACAGAGTGAAACTCCAACTCAAAAATCAAAAAAACATAAATAGCACAGTGGTTCATGCCTATAATCCCAGCACTTGGGGAGGCAGAGGCAGGAGAATTGATGACTCCAGGAGTTTGAGATCAGCCTAGGCAACACAACAAGACCTTGTCTCTACAAAAATTTATTTTAAAAAAGCATAAATAGCCGGGCTGGGTGGCTCAGCCTGTAATCCCGCGCCTTTGGGAGGCTGAGGTGAGTGGATTGCCTGAGCCCGCGGGTTCAAGACCCCCTGGGCAGCAAGACCTCATCTCTACAATAAATCAAAAAATCAGCCGGGCGTGGTAGCGCATGCCTGTAATTCCGGCTACTTGGAAGGCTGAGGCGGAAGGATCACCGGAGCCCAGCAGGTCGAGGCCGCGGTCTGGGCGACAGAGTGAGACTCCAACTCAAAAAAAAGAAATCAGATTATGCACTCAGAGAGTTGCCTAGTGAGGAGAAATTAGGGCAGAGAAAATGAACCTTTAAGGACACCAAGTTCAACAGATGAAGGCACCTGCCTCCACAATGGGGATATTCTACCACTGGACATGACAGAGCAAATTTCTGAACCAGGATATCCCTCCCCAGTCAGTGCTTTAATAGTAATTTTCAGGACATTCCTTGATGAATTCTTATGAAATCAACTTCCTTTCTGGTTGGCAAAATCTTTCCATGAGCATTGATAAAGCCTTTAATGACACTAACATGACCAAAATACATGTTTCTGGTCCACTGTGCACCGATAGAAGTCTGCTCTCTGTAATGGGCTGTGTTTTCCCTATTTCCAGGCTCTGGAGGAACCCCATGGTAGTCCTGTATACTTCCAATAAACAGGGAATGACAATTTTCATTTGTTGAATTTCCATTTGCTGAAAAGTTCACAAAGATCTTACACATCCACCATCACAGTTATTCCTCTCAACCACCATATGGGTTTTTTTGTAAGTTCTATGGTTCTTATTTTACAGCTAAGGATGCTGAGAATCGGGGCTGATAGGTGGTTTTGCCAAGGTCACAGAATTAGTGAATATAGGGTTAAGGCTAAAACCCATATCTTGAGACCACAAATGAGTCTATTGAGGCCATCTGTTTTTCACACCAAACATAAAGGAACTTTGCCTGACTGGCTGCTCTATTCACCTATTCAACAAATATTTATAGAGTATCAATAGCTGGCTATATACTATTGTAGGCAGTGGGGACACCATGATAAGGTTCCTACTTCCATGGAAAATATATTCAGTGATGGAGACAAACAAACGAGGAACATTTTAGATGGTGATGAGCCCTAGGCAAAGAATAAAATGGGGTGATGTAAAATACTGATTGGTTATTTCTGTGTAGGTCACCAGGGAAATCTTTAGGGAAGTATCACATAAGCAGACAGTCATACAATTACGAGGAGAAGCATATTCTAACCTGAAGAATAGCTAATAAAAACACCCTACAGCGGGACCATGCTTGCTCTGTGTGAAGATGACTCCAAAGCCCAGCATAGAGGGCAAAGGGGGAATGAGACAAGTTAGTAAGGTGGGCAAGAACCAACCACATGGTGTTTTGTTATTCTAAGCACAATGGAAAGTCATCACACTACCATAGAAACATGCTGTTTTTCAACAAGGACATGCCATTCTAGAACAAGTTTTTCACCCCAGAATGCTGAAGTCCCAATCAGTCTATTATTCCTAGCATACAATGATTCACGTCTTTATTAATACAGAATTTTTTCTATAAAAAGTGAAGAAATGTTTGAAAGATTTCAGACACATTTTAACATGCAAGAAGGAGAAAGGTTTGTTCCATCTGAAAAACCCATACTTATAAGTGCCAGGTTCACAAACACAACATTCGGGCAAATCAAACTCCAGGAAACCCTGCAAGGGCCTTGTGAGGCCTTGGTTGTCTTTTAGAACAGCTAGTTCAGAAAGCTGGGAGAGACAGCCAGAGCGCCACAGCTTGCCCAGCAGACAAGGGCGCCTGCCACAGGCTCTGCCCTCTTGCTCTTCCCACAATTCACTGCTTAGACAGCACCTGATTGCAGCTTTCTCCGGACTCAGAGATAAAACCTGCAACTGTCCTAGAGCAAAGGCATGTTCAAGAGTATCCCAAGAAAGTAGCAGGGAAGCAGAATCAGGAAAACAGAGAGGAAGTGGGGGAGACAGAGGGAGACACAGAGCCTTCTACATAGAAATCCATTGCATTCAAAAACCACCATCACTCTCAAACACTGCTGATGTTGGGAAAGAAAAATGGCACTATCTTTTGAAAGACTGGTCTGGCAATTAGTAGCAAAAGCCTCTGACCTAGGAAATCACCCTTAAGACATCATCCTAGGTAGGTGCAGAAAGGCTTATGTAAATATGTTTCCTGAGGTATTATTTATAACGAAGCAAAATTTTAAACAATAACCAACAACAGAGAACTAGTTAAAGTAAAGCCACAGGAAGGAATACCATAAAACTCACAAAAATCACACACAAAAAGAAAAGAATCTAGAATAATATTTCATTACATGAAGAAGAGCTCATAATACATTAAGCATTAAAAATGAGCTTTTAAGGAATGCAGGGCAATGAGTAAATCCTTGTACATAATCTGGATAAAATGCAGAAGGCAAATGGGAGGGTGGAGGGAAGTGGGAAGAGATACCAGCACAATTTTATTTTATATTCTCTGTACTGTTAGTATGCTCACTGGTAAGTATGTGGCCATTCTCAAAAACCTGTTTGTGTTATATACATATATATACATATATGTATATATGTATGTGTATATATATTGTGTGCTTGTGTATCCATTTATTTCTCTTAAAATATATTTTTATTGCATGTTGGAATATTTAGCAAATTGCTTTTTGCTCTTAATTACAAATTTGAGAAGATGCTAAGAATTTTAGAATATGAATAATGAACAAGCATTATTTTTCCAGTTGTCAAACATTTCTAGTTTCATATTCATGCAGAAATATAATATACACTATTAAGCAATTTGAACTAAGATATCCTTGGCAAGCCACGAAACCATCTTTATCAAAATCCAAAGACAAGCCTGATTTTCACTGACATTAAAAGCAATTAATTTGATAAAGTATTACATTTATAGAATAACTACAAAAAAAAACCTTATCTAGGTAAGTTTTGACAACCAGAGGGAGTAGAGAAAGAGTGACCAGAAAAATAAGCAAGGTCCATTTTGGCAAAGACTCTTAGATATTCTGACCTGTACCTCTAAAAAAACAGCTACTGAGCTTCCAGCCCATCAGGGGCCCAGCAAGCTTCAGCCTCATTTACAACTCTTAGATTCTCAAGTCACTCAACCACAAGCTGCTGTTGTCTACAGTCAGCACTGCGTTTGTAAAATTGACCACAGTTACCCTCCTATTCCTCATTCTTTACCCTTCATCCATATCACATACTCCCTGCTCGCCAAGGCAATGGCGATAGCAATGGTTTTCATTTTCACACATTTCACAGGAAACTCTCTCAGGGCTCAGCACACAATAGCGCAAAAGATGGCACCTTGGCATACTGAGTACTGAAGCAGAAGGAAATTGAGAAAACTGTAGAAGCAGGAAGGTCACTCAAACTTTCTCCTGCCTTTTTCCCCCCGAGGCCATAAAAAGAATTCTCCTTCCCTTCTCACTTGAAGACTCTCATGTGACAGGTGTCCTGCCCTCTATCTGAAGGAAAGGAATGAAGACACAGAGACGTAGAGAAGAATCTAAACAAATAGCTCTTGCTAAATTCCCCCAAGTTTATTACCATCAGATCATATCTTTGTTCAGTTATACACTTGCATGGCTGTTCATTCTTCATGGAACCTATGCATAAAAATACAGTTTTCAGCCAGGCTCGGTGGCTCAGCCTGTAATCCCGTGCCTTTGGGAGGCTGAGGTGA